>NC_142940.1:36409377-36426877 GCF_046866305.1 Octopus bimaculoides
AGAGAGAACAACAGGACTTTTCGCTTAAGGTAAAGGATAGATGTACTGAAGTAGAATATCGTTATGCAAGTAGTAAATACATATTTTATCACCAGACACACAGGACAGGGCATCCTGTTATGATACCTTGCTTCTCTACCAGACTTTCTGACATAAACACAAACTGAAATTTTTTGAAGGAAAATTATAATAGAATTTTTGAATCCCAATATTTCACTAGCAAATTTTTTATTGATTTCGGCAAATGACAAATTGTTTGGGCATCGTACGAAATGTCTTGCAATATATATTACAGTACTTTACGTTCTGAGTTCAAATCCCGCTGAGGTCAAATTTGCCTTTCGTACTTCCAGGGGCGATAAGTAAAGTACTTTTATGGAGGAAAGAATACAGTGGACTGGGATAGCATGACAGCATTGGATGGACTGCATTGTGGGATTTATTCTGATTTATTGCATTCCGAGATCAAATTCCGACGTAGCTTATATGGGTGGTAGAATTAATCAGTTGTCCAGTTTCACACCATCGCCTTGGCAACCATTGGCAGAGACCAATCTGCTGCAGCGATTCGGGCCAGCCTTCAGGTTTGGGTCACTAGTTTCAGAAGCCCTGTAAAGAGCCATGGGCACTGCCTTCTCCTGTTTAAATATCAAAAATATATTCATACCCTAAGACAACTTAATTAAATACCACAAGCACTCTACTGCTAATACCCGCCCTCACTTTCAGGGTAATCTGTAGTAGTAGTAATGGTTATTAATATAAGCAACATCGAAACGAATTATTAGATGGGTTTGATCAACGCCAGTACAGTTTGCAAGCAAATAGCCCTGACTTTCGGTGACATTTCAGTCCCTATGCAGAAACTGAACCCTGAATGCTAATAGCCGGAACAGATACCAGAGGATATCTTGTCAGATACTCTGACAATTCCGTGAATTCGGAAGTTTTGCATTTTATTCATCGATCCCGAAAGATTGAAAGACGGAGCAAAAGGCATTCCATCCGACTCTCTGACGCGTCTACTAGCTCACATACAAACCTGTGTATGTGTAAAGGTTCGTTGTATGTAAACAAAAATAAAAACAAAAATTAAAAGCAGTTTATTTAACCCTTCTGATACCAACCTGCCAGAAACCATCCCTGATTCTATCATGCAAACTTTCGGGTTTAAGGTAATTTAAAAACTTATATGAAAATAATTCATGCTAATTTATATTCCAAACTCTGACTTAATAGTGACAAAATTATTTTACTAAATCCTTCGGCGTTTTCAAAATTTTGTGTGGTCAAAGTCAGTGTATTTTGACACAAATAAGGTAACAGAAAAGTTAAACATTTTAACAAAACACATAGCAAAAAATATTTTCTATGCTTTTCAGTTTCAAGCAAAGACTAGTTAAGAATAAACTGTATTGTTGTTCATTTTTTGTTCACATTTGTTCAGCCAGTCACTTAAGAAACGCAAGTTTTCCTTTGAAATGTTTATTGGAATCAGTAGCTACCACGTAAATGAAAATTTCAAGAATCGATTGAGGAGATACAAATGTACTAAACGTTCATTCTTAACGGATTTAAAAATCTCACGTGTATTTAATGCACGGCTCCATGCTCAACCGTAGTACGAATCCCATTATTTGTATAGGATTAGATTCTCCCGAGCAAAGCGCAACAATAAATACTCTTCAGATTGTATTCCATTTTCTCCATTTCAAGTCCTTCCCTCGCCAAAAGGATTCGCTTTGCTAGCGCCGCGTACTTTTTACCAAATGTTTCCTATATCTCTTAATACGTTCCATATGATTACACACAGACACACATACGAACACCCACGCATATACATGTGTGTGTGTATATGTGTATTTTGTGTGTGTGTGTGTGCGTGCGCGCGTGTCTATACATATATATACACTGAAAGTAATTTATATGTAAGCATGAGAGAAGTGATATTGAGAAGCAAATAGCTCGATCGATCGATACATATATATATATATATATATATATATATATATATAAACATATATATATATATATTCATATCGACATAAATTTTAGTGCACATTCACACACATACATACATAAATAAATATATCAATAAATAAATATATTATTATATAAATATACATACGCATTTTTATATAATTCGTGTGTGTGTGTGTGTGTGTGTGTGTGTGTGTGTGTGTGTGTGTGTGTAAAGAAAGTGCGAATGTCTAAGTATGTGTGCACAAATCCTTAGGTATGTAAATAAATCGATAGGATATTGTGAGTGAGTACAGTAAGTATAAGAAGACACTCCCTCCGCAAGTAACTGTAAAATTATTCCTCGCTTGTTCTCTCTGAGAGCTCATGTACTAAACAGGTTTTAAGGAGTTAGAAAACGCCTTCCAGCTATTAGATCATGAATGCAAATATTCAGTATTTTATTTTTGTTTTTTTCCTTTCTCTTTCTTTTCTTCTTGCAGATGTGTCAGAAGCAGATAAGAGATTTGCAAGAAGCAATACCTTAACAAACCATTGATCTCTTCTCTGTTCATAGCAAATAAACGGAAAACTTTTGTTAAACAAATAAAGCGTTCCCAAACCAGTAGCCGTTATTTACATTACGTGCAAAACCCTGGAATCATGATTTACCAACTAATAAAGAGGCTGATGAGTGAAGCTTGTGCGTGGGGTTGGGATGAAAAGATGAAGGTCGTGGGTATAACAAAGAGAGACAAGTTATAAAATATAGATTAAGCAAACAGATGTGTGTGTGTGTGTGTGTGTGTGTGTGCGTGTGTGTGTGTGCGTGTGTGTGTGTGTATGTGTTCCTCTGTGTGTGTGTGTGTGTGCGTGTTTATAGCGGTGGTGGTGGGGCACATGCGTGTTAAGTACGATCGGAAATGAAATTACTCCTGCTCTGAATATTTATTAAGTTATAATTTCGCAAAACAAAGAGAAACTGAGTGAAAACATGACATGATTTATAGTAAGAAGGTCGATGAGTCGTGTTATTGCATACACCTAGTTTGTTTGTTTGTTTTTCTGATTTTTGTTTTTTGTTTTTTGTTTTTGCTTTTGTTTTAACTGTTATATATGATGGCAGGGCACTGCCCCATAATTTTGTATATGTTCCGAGTCTTGGTGTCCTTAGTGTTCCGCTTAAAGCAGTGGTTCACAACCGGGCTCCGTATGTACCCTGAGAGTTCATATAAAATTTTGAAGGGCCAACACTAGCAAAATAACAAATGGGGGTTCACAGTAGTAATTTAAGGATCCATAGAAAAATTTTGCATTTGATGTATTTATTGCAAGAAACAGCTCAGTTGTTCTCTCTAATGTTTTATGAAGTTCAACCTATACGAGTTAATGTGTGAAGAACAAAATAGGAATTTTGAAAGAAGTATGTATAAAACTATATATATAAAACTACCGTTTAAACATCCAGTGGCTCTGAGGGGTCCACCAGGATAAAATTGTAATCAAAGGGGTCCATGGGTAAAAATGGTCGAGGACCACTGGCAAGTCAAAACCTGCACAAGTTAAAACCTGGACTAAAGACATCAGTGGAAGATGATTCCAAAGGACTGATATTCTGGAAGAAAGAACTGTGCCAAGTGATTAGTGCATGCCCGAACGTTAACGTTGTAACACAATAAGGGTGACAAGAGACGAAGAGGTTAGTAGGTCGGGAATGCGTGTACGGAGGAGGTACGAGACAAACCAGCTCCGAGGAACAGAATTTATTGCAGATGCGACAGAAAGTCAGAAAGAAAGGATAACCATTACTTACAATTATTCAGTCATAGTTTGAATAGTTCTGGCAGCTCGACAACGAGATTTCAGGCGAGATTTGGTGCAGTAGTACATAGTACCAAGACAAAAGGTTAACTAAATCGGTAGAGGAAAGAGCAATCATTCAGGCACTGTAATATTAGTTGCTTACCTTGTGTTGTATGTCATTACTAACCGGTCGCATCATTGCTTCCCTTCACTCACTTAATTAATCCTTTGTCTTTGTGCCATGTATCATCGCAAGAAATTTCGTCTACTATTTTGTTCGTACTCACGTCTTATAAGATGGCCGAGCTTCCACTAATATTAAAGCTACGATTGAATAATAGCGAATTTATGCGCATAAAACTTTTGGTATTGTATTAACAGCATACTATTGTTAAAAGAGATAGATAGATAGATAGATAGATAGATAGATAGATAGATAGATAGATAGATAGATAGATAGATAGATAGATAGATAGATAGATAGATAATTTGCAATGGCCCAATGTAAGAAACTATAGTTTGATAAATTTACAGTGTCAACATAGATATAAGACAATTTACAATGAATCAATGCACGTAGTTGTAAGTTAATACTTATAAATTGATAGTCTTCACCCAGCCTACTCTTGCATACGATTATAAGACTGTATGATTGTTGATAGTGTTAACAGCTTGCACTACTGAATTTAACTTACTTTAAAGATGAAGAAATGCTTTTCAAACGGAATGTTTAGCATATGTGTAGAATGAAATACACAAATCGATGAGGGAGTCTCAATGCAGTCACTAGAAATAAGAGCCTAATCCCCTTGAATCACATTCCACTGTCTTAAAAAGGAACTGAACACAGTACTCATGTAGTCCTAGATACACTGTATCTGACAAAAAGACAAAAGGATCACTACGTTAATACCTTTGATTTACACAAACAGGAATTACCGAGGTTTAAATAGCAACAACAAAAACAACACAATAGTAACATAATGAAACAGAAACTAACCTTTTGGACTAGTTCTTCCATCGACGAAGAAAAGATCAAGGGACTTGCTCGAAACATTAAAATCCACTTTATCACGATGCAACCACATTAGTTATCACCTAGCAAATAACTTAAATTATATTTTTAAATGCCTATTCTTATTCTTATACTTAAGTCGTTTTTAGCCAACCACTTATAATGACTATCCATATTATCAAAAACAAAATATTTTGTATTTAAAGCCGTGCCTACTGCAAAATGTTTATGGAAATGAATATGTAAATAAATAAAACTGAAGCCAAAACTTGTCTCTTTAGAGTGCTTTATCAGTGGGAATATCTCATCTTTGTTCTATTGCAGAATGGGAGAAAACACTACTGAATCCAAACTGCAAGAGAAGAATGTACGAGGCGAGTTCAAAAAGTATTAAACTTTGATTTTTCCTACCAAAACTAATGCCGTGAATGGAAAATCCTTTAGATGGGAGATGACGCCACCCTTTCTGCGCATGTGTGAAAACTTTCGCGCCGGTAGGTCGTGTAAGTTTCCGACTGTTGCGCCGAGAGTACAGATATGTTGTGCGCGCTCGTCGAATTTTGGTTTTCATGCAAGATGATTGAACACATTGAGTAGAGATATTGCATCAAGTTTTGCCAAAAGCTTATGATACTCAATCTCAAACTATCCAGAAGATTCGGTAGGCCTTTGGGGATGATGTTATGGAGAGTGTCAGCAAAATTCGTCCCCAAAATGTTGATGGAGCAACAGACACAACTCCGCAGGAAAATCGCTCAGGACATACTGGACTGTGCAAACCACGACCCAGATTTCATGAAGAACATCATCACAGTTGATGGGACAGGTTTATAGTTACGGCCCGAAAACCAAATTCCAGTCCTCCCAATGGATGCATCCGTCATCACTGAGGTCCAAAAAAGCACGACAGGTACGCAGCAATGTGAAGTTAATGTTAACTTGTTTCTTTGACTCCTGTAGTATAGTGCATCATGAGTACACACCGCAAGACCAAACAATCAACAAGGAATACTTCCTGGAGGTTATACGACACCTTTGTGATGCTGTGCGTCGAAAGTGACCGGACGTGTGGACGGCGAAGGATTGACAACTTCACCACGACAATGCGCGTGCTCATTCCGCCCCATAATCCAAGATTTCCTGCTGAAGAACAACACACCACTTGTTCCACAAGGTCCCTACAGCTCCAACTTGGCATCGTGTGACTTCTGGTTCTTCCCCAATCTGAAAACCCTTCTAAAATGGAACTGATTTGAGCAAATTATGACAAAATTAACGGCAGAACTCCATAGTTTTCCAGGGACAGCGTTCTAGAGGTGTTACCAGAAGTGGCAGAACCGCTAGGAGCAGTGTATGAACTCCTAAGAGAAGTATTTTGAAGGTGTTTAGATGAAATTTGTGAAAATGTACAAAATTGTTTGTTTTTTTTTTATGCCCAAAGATTGGATATTTCGTGAAAGCGCCTCATAGTTCTATTATGTAGACGAAGATAGCTCCGTTATGTTAGACAAACACGCTACTAGCAAAACCACGTAGCTGCGGAGGAAATTTAATCTCGTACTAGAGGAAAACATTTAATCTCACATTAATTCTAAATGTTTAATCGATATCATCAATGTAGCCTGAAATATCGGAATAAAATAAGCAGCTGGAAAGCTTGTTCGATTCCTCGTGTCATCTGATAGATAATTTTGGTTGTAGCTCCGATAATGCATGAAATATTGTAAAAACAACAACCTGAGGGAATAATCCATGTCTTGAAGTTTCTAATCTGACATTTTTGTTCGGTTCTTGTTTTTATTTGGTTTATTTTTATATGTTCTAAGGAATTCAAATATATCGTCTGTCAGATTTGTGGGTTTCGGAAGAATTCATGCGGAATTATGTGACTTAAGCCGAAGAGAAAACATAAGCAATACATCAGCGCCACTGACAGCGTTTTTATTCTTCCCATCATGTGTTTTATACTGATTAAGTGAACCTTATTCAATATCCACAATATCATTTGTTATTGTTGCGTTGTTATTTAACACTAGGTCAGCCTTTCTATGACCATTCTCGTCTTTTAAATATATTGTTTTTATTACATTATCTAATGTGGCCTTTCATAATTTGAAAAAATATTTAAGAGACTAGAGTGAGATTTGTAAGGGAATTTCGGAGATCATTTATAGCAGGTGGAATGATCAAGTAAAAGCACTATTATTGGCTTAATATCCACATTTGATGGTGTTGTTGTTGTTGTTTTTATTTTGCTCCTAGTCAGCTTATAGAGAAAGGCATTCACTGTATCACTATCATATGTATATAACAGCGATATCAAATTTTTGCACAAGGCCAGCAATTTCGGAAGAGGTGGTAAGTCGATGACATCGATCAAGGTTCTCAACTGGTGTTTGTTTTATCGACCCAGAAAGGATGAAAATCAGTCGACCTCGGCAAATTTGAACTCAGAACGGAAGACGGACGAAACGCCGCTAAGCATCTTGTCTGTACCTCTAATGATTCTGCCAGCTCGCCGCCCTAATATGTATATAATATTATACAATAATGTTATACATATATGTGTGCGTACATGCGTGGATATATATATATGCCTGTCCGGCATTCGCCATAATAGATCGCTAGCCACTACACATTCTTTATTTTCTCTCCTTGTTTCTGTCTATGTTACTTTCTGTGGAAGAGCGTAGGCTCGAAACGCTAAAGACTGTTTCACTTCCCGAGCGTTAAACTAATACATCTGTTTGTTGTCTACACCACCTGTCTTCGTCTTTTGGTTTTTTTTAATTCTCCCTATACACACACACACACACACACACACACACACACACACACAGAACGAGAAAGAGATAGGGTACGATGTAAAAGATAGTAAGCAATACAAGAACAAACTTTGACGAATATGGCATTGTTTAAATTTAATGCTTCAAGGAAAGAGAGTACATCAACATTTCGGACGTTAGTTTATCATATAAAAAGACGAAAGAAAAAGAAAGCCATAGAGAGAGTGAAAAACAAAACAGAAAGTAGATAAAAATAAAACTAGGGAGTGTAGGATAAAGGTGAAGGTTTAAAAAACCAATGGGAAATGCTGATCTACGGGAGGAATAAAAAAAAGAGAGGAAGGGTTAGGTGTACCGATGTATATGGTTGAGTGCAAGTGTAGAAGTATGGTGGCGTTAGCTAGTGGGAGGATGTTAGTTGAGTTGTGTGGAAGTGTGTATGTAAGAATATGAGACCGAGTGGGGAAGGACAGACACATGGGGTGGCAAGAGCAAAGTGGAAAGTGTTAAGTGAACAAAAGTGCATAATCAAAAGCAAAAAAGGGCAAGAAAGATAAAACGTCGTAGAAATTGGTAAAGAGTCCAGATGATGACAAAAATTATCCGAGAATATAGTACCATCCAAGAACATTAAATAACGCAAATGAAAGTGAAAAGAAAGATGGTGTAACACACGTGCTGCAGAGAAAATGGAAAATGGCTGACGGAAGAGCGAGAGAGCAACAAAAATGGTCTCTTTTAAGAACATCATATCTTTTATCTCTCTGTTGGCAGAAAAAGAGCAATCGCTCTGATTATCTTCTACTTTTCTTAAACATCAAATTTAGTTATGTTCTTGTTTGTATACACAAGAAATAGATACGAATTTTTCAGTGGAAAAAGTGTATGTAAGCTTTCTCCGCCGGAGCCCCAAACTCATTTCGCTGATCCCTTAAAACTTATGGTAGCTCACCACAGTCTTCTAGGCTATAATTATCCAACATTTTATTTTTCGTACCATACATTTAATTCGTGTTTCTGTCAACAGAATCTTACTCTTGAGTGTTTCACTACACTTGTTGCAGTACAAATATGTGTGTATGCGCGCGCGTGTATTCATATACATATATATATATATATATATACAGCCGAGGATACTCACCTCGTTTGGATGGATTCATTAACTATTTAGCTTTAGATAGAGCTATGTAGCCTCATTCCTGTAAGTAATACCTGTTAGCTTTCAGTGATGTGCTCAAACCCGACTATAAGTGATTTCTTGGCTACATGATATCTTCACGTGACAGCTCGAGCTGCAACTCATAGCTACTAATTTTTCCTCAATGCAACTGCACTCTGCTCTCTTAAAAATGGATGGACGAATAATCGTGCCTTGGATACAATAATGCGGAAAAAATTACGGGTTGGTTGAAGATGGAACACCTTTGATCATAGTTTTGCTCGATAATGGCTGGCCTAGTGCTAAACAAGCAACTAACCACATAAAAACGAAATCTTCATATTGTGCATCTACCATGCAATGTTTTATTTGACTGAAATCATATACGTAATGTTACGTAATTTCATTCACATGCATAATAAAACGCCTTCAATCAACTTCTTCAAGAAAAATATCTTCAAAACTGCCAATTCTAAATTTTTCATGCTCTACTGACTGTTGCAATTACAATAAAAAAATATTCTATTTCGCCAAACATGGCTGCGCAAATATATTTGGCTTTCAACATGAAAGATGGCTTTGAGTTTTGAAAGAAATATAGCATCAATGCCAGGTACTGTACGTACAACCATATATGCGAATGTTTGCATATTCCTCTTTTTTATTTGTATATCAAATTAACTTATTTTCTTAATTATAAATTCTTATCGATTTTTTTATAGCATGGAATTCACTTGTAAAACAACATATAAACGATAGAGACAAACCTAAATTCAACTCCATCGTGTATTTAGTCTGTCTGAGTCTGAGAAATTACAAGGATGCTACAAATTAGACATTGTTTAATAAACCAGAATTGGAAGTAATAACAATAAAGTGATATTGAATATTGTGTTTAGACAGAATTGAACGAGAAAAATATTCAAATGTTTAATCTCAAAAACAAATGGAAGTTAATAATAATTGGTGTAGAGAAGCTGTCTATGGCCATCATTTCGTCACGGGGGAACTGTTAAAGAATTTGAATATGAATTATTAGAAACATCATTCATCTAGAGAAAAATTTGATCGTGTTTTCCATTGTAGTTTCTTACAAAGAAAGATTGGTAATATATGACCCTTGGGAAGACAATAGCTAAGGATGTACAGGATCTCATTGGGTGTTGAGTTTTCTAAATAGGTTTCAATTTCAATTTCTGCCCATAGATTTGTTCATTACAATAATCACTAATACTAGTGGAAAACACATCAAAACCAGACATGCACATTTAGCTTCATCTACGTAGTTAAGTAACATATTTCAGTACAATCGGACAGCTGGTCTTAAGATTAAGCTTTCTCTTGCACGGCACGATGTCTCAGCTCAAGACACTTAACTCACGTAGGCTTGGGTCCTTTAAGTGTTAACATCTAGAAAAGAAAGCAGAATAGACCTTTTAAATGCTGAGGGTTTTGTGTAGAGTAGCAATATAACTAGCTGCCGCTGTCTGAACGTGGTATGTTTGTGACACCTAGTTAAAACATTATTTCTGTCCTGTCATTGACATTGCATTTTTGACCCACCTAACCCAGTCCACCTAGCTGTAAATAGGTATCATGAAATTTTTACCGCAAGGACCGGTAGTAGTAGTAGTAGTAGTATTTGATGAAAACTCTCAGCTTATTCTGCTGGGTATGACAGAAAGTGTCAGCTGTCCACAGCCAGCAGACTTAGGTGACACTCATTTACCGGTCATGCTTCAAGAACCCTGCGAAGAATTCTTGCAGTTCCAAGCAATGCTGATTTTTGTAGGTGTCCTATCTTTACATTTGTACCAATCTTTTTGAGCCATGTTGATAGTTGAGTGCTGATACTTCCAAGTCCGTCAATTACTATTGCTATCACGTCTAGTCTCCTCATTGATCACAACCTTCATATTTCCTACTTCCAATCGTCGTAGTTGTTTGGTTTTTCTTCTTTCTCTTTGACCCAGTTGTCACCGGGACATGCTATACTGATTATTATACAACAATGTAGTAAGATTTCTGATGTCTGGTCAGGTGATCGCACTGAATCATTGCATCCCACAGGGTTTTACAATTTTCATTCTCGGTGAGTCACACACACACACACACACAAATATTCACATTCCTCCCTTTTACACACACACACATATACTCACACAGAGTTGAAGCGCCGTTTGATTTTTGTTTCACCGTTGACTTTTCACCATCCCACTTCCATCGGTGGATCACCCCTTCCTTTCTCATTCCTATGTTATGATGGAGAAATACACAAGAGTATTATTATAAAAGATTATTATAGTAGAAGATACATGACGCTCTCTTTGCCACTTCCTGTCTCTCATTGCTATTACTTTCTCTCACTCCCTCTCAGTCATGGCTATTACTCTCACTACTTCTTCATCTTAATTACTATGTTCGCTCCTCTCCCTTCACTATTCACTTCCACTGCGTGGTTTTGGACAAATACATAAATATATACAAGTATATCAAAACACTACGCTCATTATTATATTAGGAGATTATATTATTATCATCATTATTATTATTCAGTAGTTTTATTTCTATAGCGTGCTTTCACTTCACTACCGAGCGCAAATTTGTGTGCCTTGGGTATGTGCTGTGGTTTGCTGTGATGCTCTTATGGTTACTGTATTGAAAGTGTTTTGCGTAGGATGTGTGCAGTGCCCAGTAGTGCAATTTTCTGTATGTTACATATACTTGTAAGTCCTGGTGTTTTTGTTATGTATTTGTCTGAATATCTTTTTATTATACCTAAGGCACCTACTATGATAGGAATTGTTTCTGTTTTTAGATTCCACATTCGAGTTACCTCTATTTCCAGGTCTTTGTATTTTGAAAGTTTCTCCATTTCTTTTATTATTATTATTATTATTATTATTATTATTATTATTATTATTATTATTATTATAATCATCATCATCATTAAGTTCAAATACCGCCGAGGTAGATTTTGACTTCCACCCTTCGGGGATCGATTAATTAAGTACCATTTACGCACTGTGTTCGATGTAATCGACTTAATCCCTTCCCCCAAATTTGAGCTCTTATGCTTCTGGTCGAAGTAGTCGACTTATCCCCTCCCACCAAATTACTGCCCTTGTGGCAAAATTTGAAACCATTATTATTATCATTGTGATGATTATTATGGTTATTATTATTATTCGTTAGTCAAAGGTAGTGAGCTGGGAGAATCGTTACCGCGCAGGGCAAAATGCTTAGCGGCATTTCATCCGTCTTTACGGTCTGAGTTCAAATTTCACATTGGTGGTGGAGAACAAGCACAAACACACACTATAGATACACACACAGACATATATATATATATATATATATATATATATATATATATATATATATATATGTATACATATATTCATACATATATACATGCATACATACATATATGTATATATATATATATATATATATATATATATATATATATATATATATATATATATATATATATATATATATATATATATTAAACAATAGGGTAAAAAATTGGATATTAATTAATATCAATTTAATACCAGGTAACAAGCCCATTAAAAGAATCAGGGAGATTCAGAAAAAATATCTGAGATCTCAAAGGATTATTGTATATGTTTATATAAAAATATATAAATATATATATAAAGGAGGCCACTAGGTGGACTGCTAATATGCTAGAAGAAGATCACATGTCATGTGTCTACTAAGACCGAATAATTCTCAAAGGGAATTTAGCGAAGCAACAAAAACGTAAATCGGGCATTGTATTTAACTGTATTATATATATATATATATATATATACACACATATATATATATATATATATATATATATATATATATATATATATATATATATATATATATATATATATATATATATATATATACTACGAAATTCTTTCAGTCTCCATCTACCAAATCTACTCGCAAGGCTCTGGTCAGCCGTCTGTCATAACAGAAGACACTTGCCAAAGATGCCACACAATGAGACTATGTCCAAGGCCTCAAAGCTTCTTAACCACACAGCAACGCCTGCACCAGTTTTTTTTTTTTTTTTTCAACTGTTCTTCTGTTCTTCAAGGGTTTTCAACCAAGAAGTATTTCACAAAACCGCGCCAGGAATTTCTCTACTCCATTAGCTTTTGTAGTCCCTCAGTTTCATGCCTTCTGTTTCTACTCATAACATGAATGTAGGTGAGTGGTCCTCGAGCTCTGTTTGGGTGCAGAGGTCTCCAAAATACATCACGTATGGCTATCGTGCGGAATACATCACCGTGTCAAATATTATAATCTGAAGACATGCACAGCTTTCTCAAATTATAATTGCAGTACCACGACACTAGTCAAAGTCGTGGAATTAACATTAATACAGATGATGTGTACTGAAATGATATGCAATAGTCTTACCCATTGGATTATGAAAACAGAATAAATTAATTTCCTATGGGAAAAGAAATAATCTACAGTTTCTGACAGGCACCTTTGTTTGAGAAAGAGGAATTGTCTGGTTAATGTTAGACTACCAATTTATTCCATTTTTGAGCTGTTTTACTCATTGTTTCCTGACACAGATTATCGCTGGTTGCCTTATATTTTACTGATGCCTTGACTGAATTACCGTCAGCTATTGGCAAAAACATGTTTCCTACGTTGGATCAGGTTTCAGTTGATTGAAAGAAGGTGAAAACAAAAGCAAAACAACAGCTACAAAAGCGAGAGGAACAGGAGAAACATTATCTACACAGAAAGAATTGGTCTTTAGAATGTATTTCATTTCAGATACTTGGTCTGAGACTGAGTATGAGTGGTTTAAGCTCATACACAACATAAAGACCACTGCAGTCTTGTGTTTCGAGCAACTATTTCAGTAAAGGTTTGTAGAGGGTTAAATTCTTTCCTTCCTTCTTTCCTCCATGTTTTCTCAGATATTTACAATTTATCAAGGATTTTGTAATGCTGTATATTAGATTGGCTGGAGTGTATAGAAAAAATATTTTCTACATCTACTGTATGTGGTTATGTGATATAGGAAATATATTACCCAGGTCATCTAAACACTGTGGTGTTGCAGTAACTACTTTGTATTGACATTTCAGATGAGAATTGGTACGATTTCCAATGCCAACTTTTGGTTCTATTCTATCCAAGATTTGCAAATTATGAATTGTGTGTGCATGTGTGTGTGTTTCTCTCATCTTCGGTTCAAAGAGTTACTTAATGCAATAAAATTACAAAATTCTAGCATCGATCTTACATGGTTCCATCGATCTTACATGGTTCCAAAATACGTGTATCGTATTCGTATTAAAGCGAGGATGGAGAAAAATGCCGGCTTCAATGAAAATTAATGCTAGAAGCTTCTGCACTTTTCCATACAATGTTAATATTGCTTGTATTTCTCGTTTATAAGTAAAATATTTCAACAATGAAATATCAAAGCTTGAAACTGGATTATATATACTAATGAGGAAACCATAGCCACAGGCAGATTGTTCTAACTAAAAACAGATTCAATTTCGTTGCAGACGTAGGCAATATTTTGGCTATAACTACCAACATATGTTTTAATTACATATTATATATCACCAATTAAAATTTATTGGCCTTTCTGCTATCTTAAATATGAAAAAGCAGTTTTGCTATACCTGCGTTTATTTTATTCTGGTGGAACAAAACAACCATGAATATATGGATTACTTTTATCCAGGCATAATGGCCAATTTTTGCAGTGCTATTGCTGCAGTCAATTGAATCAACCTCATTAATATACCGGCACTTATTTTTATGATTCTCAAATAATTCAGAAAATAGATGCCTCAAACTAAATGCGAAACAAAAATATCCTGTCTTACATAAGTTTCTGCTCAAACCACCAATCTTTCTCTTTAGTTAACTGTGCGTGGGGTTGTATAGCTTTACGAATCGCAAAATTTTTTTGGGATCTTACTGATTTGGCGGGCGCCACTTTTTATTTATGTTTTATTTAGTGTGTTTTCTACCGAAATACTTTCAAACTTCGTATACTTGTATATTTTGTGTTATAGAACAGGTAAAAAATTTTGTATTCGAAGTTATTTCATGTAAAAAAAATTGTCGTATTTCGGTAATTTCAACCAATCACTGACGTCTATTGAGGTGAAAACAATCACTGCTATGGATTGTCAAAAAAACTTTGAGCGGTGTAATGAGATCTTTTCCCTTGAATAAAATTTGTGCCGTTGTTTGTCAACAACAACTATCGGCGGTACTGTTATTTATGACATCGTTCATGCGTTTGTACTGGTTTTTGCTTTAGAGTTTTAGGGTTAGGATTCGGGATTTAGAGTTAGGGTTAGTGTTAGGGTTTTAGGGTTAGGGTTAGGGTTAGGGTTATGATTATTTTTGCCAAAATACTTATAGAGACCAGGCCAGAGTAATGGCCATGTTAGAGGAACACAGTGGGGCGATAAGCTTACGATCAAGCGCCCAACAAAACAGAACAGGCGTGTCCATGGAGTTCTAGGTTTTGGTTGCTCCGGAAGAAGTTCATGCTTTTTCGGACTTCTCTTTGGGAGAGTGCGAGTAGATGCAGGTGGTCGTGGAGGGTAGGAAACCCATGTGCTACATCTGTAGCAAAACCGGTCACGTAAAAGCTTTCTGTCTCACCGTGGAAAAGTCGAGAGAAGTGCCTCACACTGCTTCAATACTCCCAACGCCCAATCCGTTGCAATCCCAAAGAAAAAAGTAATGGCAACCACAACGTCAAACATTGGAACAGAGGGGGAATAAGGCCATAAGAAATCCTATCGATTCCTTGGATATTGAAGGGGCCCCAGATGAGACAAACCACCCGAGTGGGTGATCGTCGAGCGATCCTCAAAAAGGAAGAGGGGGAGAGAAAATACAGACGTAATCTCTAAATCCCAAAAGATTATGTGAATGAATCTGAGTAGTTCCACGACAGCCATTCTCGAAAACGCAGCAACCAATCTCGAAACCAAATCTGCAAACCACAACCTCAGTAGCAGCAACAGCATCAGCAGCAGAAGCTACAGCAACAGTAACAACAAGAGATAAATCAACTACAACTTCCAGGAATGAAACGGCATTCTCAGCAACAGCGAGAGATTCAACAAGATCTGCAACAAGGGAAGCCGAAACAAAAAGGACCAAAACGACAACAATCAAATCAAACACAAGAGACGGAACTTGCTGAATAACATCTCTTGTACAAGCTTCTGAATTACGCAGTTCTACGGAAAGACAACAAGGAATTAATGGAATTTTAAGATGCAAACGAAGACAAAATTTTGATAACGGGTGAGGGTCTTGATGCCCTAACCATTGCGAAAACGCCAGAAAGGAGGATTCTGATTAGAACAACTCCCACTATGCATCGTTTTCTGAGGAAACGTTTCCCACATGTTGTGGGGGGTTTCAAAAACCTTTTGGATAAAAGGATATTGGAAGGCCCGTTTAAAGGCCCCGACAAAAGATCAACCCAAACCAAGGGTAAGTGACTGACTCTTCTTTTGTTTCCTTCTCACCTCCTGGAATGACAATACCAAGAATAGGTTGTATAAACGCTCGTGGCTTGAGGGCAGCGTGGAAAGAGAGTTACCTGCTCAACGATCTCAGGTCAATATGTCTGGACGCAGTAGCCATTTGTGAAACTAGGATTTCCGAAACGCAATTGCTTGCTCTTCTTTTGGAAAACTACGAGGTTTATACTTCCTCTGGTCAGCCAGGATCAAATGGCGTTGTGGTGCTTTTTCGGAAAGGCCTTGAACTGAAGGTGAATATGGCTTTCCTCAATTTGGTAGGTAGGATGGTGGTCTTGGACGTAAGCAGTGAAGAAGGCAACAGAGGAGCTTTCAGACCAGTGGCAGTCCAGCTCCAACAGGAGCTGGACGGCCAGATTTCTTTAGACGTCTAGAGACTTTCCTTCTGTTTCAGCTTTTAGTCCAGAGCTTTTGAGCCATTGTTGGCTTTTACTTAGGCTCACTTCTTCTCTGTCAAGCCTTCCAGGGTAATAACCATGGAATGATTTTTCTCTCAATTTCTTCTTTACTATGTTTTTCAGTTCTGTTTTCATGTTGCTTTTTGTCTCTTTGGCCATTTCTACTGTGTTGTCATCTGAGATCAGTGTATTAGTGTAGTTTGTATGTTTTGTATTTTGTCGGCCCCTTGTGTATAGAGAAAAACGTTTTCTGTTTGTTCGTGTTGCATTATTACATGTAGTAGTCGTCCACTTTTTGTTTCTAAGTATTTTTATAGTCGAACTATTGTTATTTTACAGTAGTTCTCTATTTGTGTCAGGCCGCGACCTCCTTCTGAACAGAATGCTCGGTGTTTGTTTTGTTCACGTGAGGAAATTTGTGCGTGCTTGTGTGTGAATTGTACAAACATTATATCATCGGCCTTGAATGCTGATCGTAGAAATTAATTCTTTATACTAAGTGTATAGTGTGTATGAGTGCCATTGATTTTCAATGAGTTCATCCGACTTTGACAGATTTTATGGTTTTTTATCCTGCTGGTTGAACAGATACCCTCCACACTGAACAAGTCCAGTGAAAAACCATTTGATAATGAACAGGTAGTACTAGATAACCAGAGCTGGCTTCCATTTGCCTGTGACGGAAATGGGCCTGATATGATAATTTTTTTTCCCATTACCTTTCGTATCTCAGATATTTATAATAATTCGATTAATTGTTGATTCGAGTAGTTGTTTCGATTAGTTGTTTTTTTCTTTTTCTTTTTCTTTTTTGT
>NC_142940.1:36431877-36444377 GCF_046866305.1 Octopus bimaculoides
CTGATGCACTTTTTATTTTCCTGAAACTTTTACCGTCTATAAATGTACTTTATTTCTTCCGAAAATGCGTGTCCAGAATCATTTAATTTCCTCTTCTTTTCCTCTGTATACATTTACTTGTAACATCAAAGAATTTTTCCATAATTTTGTCGATCTTGCATACCTCGATATTCGGATCAATAATCATTATTTATTGCTTAATTTTTTTTTAATTCTTGAAATACGGTGCCAAATTCTTTTCCCATTATTTCTTTCATTTGTTGTTCACTTCTCTTCTTTATCTGCGTGCTTAAAGAAGGTTGTGATCAGCTAATTCCTCCAAATATGAATTAAGCACATCACGTACATTAGTATGATCTATTTCATAGAAATCAAGTTGTCTTCCAATGCTAGTTCTTCGATAATTTCTTCATGTTTTGCAAGGTTAGCGAAATCGTTAACGCAATGCGGTAAAATACGTTTTCAATTGGTTCCCATGTTGCTTGTTATCAGTTCTTCTAACGATTCAGGAATATTTCCAATGGCAACTTTAATATTAAATTGTTTCCAAAATTTTACAGATGAAATTCCATATTCTCTCGTAACTAAAGGTATATCGTATTTAGGGACAAAAATATTAATTTCACAGGTCACTATGTAAAATAGGGTGACTAAAGACATTTGACTAGAAATAGTAAAACTTTGGAGGTAGGATTACAGATTTTACAATAATTTCACTATAGTCGGAAAAAAAATAGTTAAAACATGGTTGCCCATGATTTGATGTTTGAGCACCAAAGCACTGGTTGAGATCATTAGCTATAACTTTTAACAGTCCTGAGGTTCTGTGCGTGAATCACTAAGATGTGTTTTAATTTGAAGTTTTCTTTTAAATTTTCTCTCTCTTTTTAAATCCATTTTACATTCTTTCTTTTTTCTTTCTTACATAGAATGTTTTTTGAAGACATTCTTTTCCAGAATGGGTCTATTTCATCGACATGAAAATTTGTCTAATGTCTTCTGTCCTATTCTTCGATTTTTTTCTTTTCCCTTTTTTTTCTTCCAAATAGCGTGACATTTTTGTGCTATATCATTCTCTGCATTTGCAATCCCCTCCCTATCATACGGGCATTGTTGTGAGTACCCGTTCCAATGTTGATCCTCCACTACTACCACCACAGCCACCACCTTCAACCCAACCAGAACAAGTCGTAAATGTTTCTTCAGCGTCAGCTGGAATCCTATTTTCTTTTTATTATATTTTTCTTAATTACAAAGAAAATACCTAAAAATTTCCATTTTATATCCATAGTGCTTAGAGGAATTCTAATTTGGTTGCAATATTCCAACCACAAAAACAACAGACACTCAATCTCAGTCATGATACTGCTTCTATTACGCATTCTCTGCTTATCTGATCTTAATACGCCTTTATCTTTTTTATTTCCACTATCATCTATTTTTCTTTCATTTCTTCTTACTATCTCTTCATTCTTTCTATTTTGTCACCACATACGTATCTTTTATATAACCACGAAGTTGTTAACATCCAGATTTATTATTAACACCAGGAATTTTTTCATTCTTTTTTCCATAGTCATTAAGGGTAATTTACGTATTATAATAACTTTATATCTTTCATCTTTTATTTGTTTTAGCCTTTGAATTGTGACCATACTGGGGCATTGCCTTTAATGGTTTTAGTCGAAAAAATGGACCCCAGTATAATTTTTTTCCTTTAAGTCTCATACTTATTCTATCGGGCTCTTTTGTTGAAACGTTAAGATACAAGGGTGCAAGCAAACCAACACCGGTTGTCAAACGCTGGGATGACAAACACAGATACAAAGATAGATAGACACAAACACACTCACTTACACATACATTTACACACACACTCACACACATACACGTTTGTATATATAACGTGCTTCCACACAGTTTTCGTCAACCAGATTCATTCACAATGCATTGGTTGGTCTGGGGCGGTAGTAGGAGATATTTGCCCAAAGTTAGCGTATTCTGCTGTGTGCGGATTAACATGAATATTACACAAAACACCCAACTCAAATAATGCAGCATTTATAAAACCAAAAGAGACTTAATGTTAATGAATGTGTGTTTGGCATGAAGTGTAAGTTTCATACACATATTCAGTTGTTTAATTAAATCCAGAGAAAAGTTTAACGGCGGCATTTATTCTGTGATCCACAATGTTGTATATGCTACTGACAAGATGGCGTCGGTACTAGGTAATGTTAAGAGGAAACCGGACCGTGCATGCTCACAATTACGACTACTACCAAGTTACCGAAGTTTATATTGTATTATTACAACAAAACCATTTCGCACTATAGTAATCGAGATTGGGTCTATGTTATTCGTAATTTTGTATCAGCTTCTAAGTGATGTAAATTCTCACATGGTCTTCAAAGCCGTGTTAATCGGGAGTTGTTATATTTCTTTATATTTTCTAACACGATTCTTGATATGAAAACTTTTGTTGAAATAGATTTCATTATATATCATGGTCATTCTGAATGCAATTCATTTATTTATTGTTAACTGAATTAGGTAATTAATTCACTTAGAAAGGGTCTGTGCATCCTTTGGAAGAATGGATCTTGCAGGCGTCGAAACCATAAAAATTACTAGATGACGAGTGTATTTTCGGTTGTTCTGTCTGCTATATACGTCCCTATCGCTTGTGCCTAAGTTCTAATAGATTCAACCGCAGACTCACACAAACACACACAAACATAGACACACACAGACACTTACATCCATACATAATACACGCGCACGTGTGTGTGTGTGTGTGTGTAATTTTTTCGATTATTCCTTTCAGTATAAAATCCCACGTATGTATTAACATAGTGTTGTTGATGTTGTTGTTGATTGAGCAAACCTTTGACCAAAATATTCCGTTAAAGCTCCTTTCTATTACCTGTGTCTGGCACATCGGTAGTTCTCTTCTACAACGGTTCGAGATAACCCAAATCTTGTCTTTTAAACTGGATATACAAAAGCTGTACAAAGGGCCGATATATTGTATTTTTAAGCGCTAGATCTAACCCGTCACACACTTTAACTCCACTCGTAGATACTTGAGTGTCTTTTATCAGAGTTTATTTTGCTACAGGCAGGTCCAGATAAGATGTTCTGTCTGAGAATAACTCAATGCACTGCCTCAGTTCATGATGCGTGGTTTCATTCTCACTTTCAGCCATACCAATCTCCTCGCCTCAGCAATGTAAGGTCATGAAAGTTTCCTCTCCTTCTCTAAACAAAATTTACCTAATGCTTTTATTATGAACATCCTAGGCATCGAAACTACAAAACTCCTTAAACAGGCAGCTAATGACGGGTATACTTTCATCGTTTCAGTTGTCCCGCCTTCGTGAAATACAATAAAATATGTTATCAGAAAGGTTTTTACATCAAGAGCCTTGTGATATAAATACAACAAAAAGGAAAGAAAATATTGAACAATACTTCCGTTTTTATCTCATAAACATTTATAGTTTCTGTTCAGCGGATTCGGTTCGTTGGGTGCTTAACAATTGGTCTATATTCTAAGAGTTATGATCTAAAACCCAGTTTTAAAACTTCTAAAGCAAGTTGAAGGAATTTTTTCAGTCGCCTCATTTCTAGTTTCTTGCAACTAATTAATGCAGTTGTTTTCCACACAAGTTCACCCTACATTGTCAAAGTGGCCATTATCCTGCACACAAATATCAATTTACTTTCAATAACAGGAATTTGTATTATATTTCGATATATAATTTCATTTATTTTTTATATTTTTATGCATAGTCTTTGGTGCGTTATGTGTATGCATGTGCGTATGTATTGTAAGTGTATATATTTATGTGTATGTTTGTGTACATATTTGTATATATGTATGCGCGTGTGTGTGTGTATGCTTATTCGTTTCATTTATGTTTTTATTTATCTTTCTTGCTTTATAATCAATGTTTGTTCGTATTTTTAACGATGTTTGCTGTAGATTCGTTTGAAAAAAAGGGGTTTGCTTACAATATTTAAGTAATCGTATGCTTCGGGATAATAAAGAGGGGTGGAAGTTAAGGATGCTAGTGTGAGGGGCAGGGAGCAATGTTTTATTTATGTGTGTGTGTGTGTGTATGTATATATGTATTATGTATGTATACAGCGACTATATATATAAATGTATATATATATATATATATATACATGTGTATATATATATATATATATGTATATATATATATATATATATATAAATATATATATATACATATAGCTATAAATGTATATGCTTACATACAAGTATAAATATATAGGCATATATATGCATATACACACATATATATAATATATATTTGCATATATTTGAAATATATATATATACATATTCATATGCATACATATGTACTAATAAATATATGTATGTTATATATATATATATATATATATATATATATATATATATATATATATATAATATAATATATTTGTATAATTTACACATGCATACATATTATAATTATATATGTGTGTGTATATATATATGTATGCATGTGTGTGTGAATGGATTTACGTATGTATGTATGTATGTATGTATTATGCGTCTATGTATGTATGTGTGTTTAGTTGTTTCGTTTCCTTCTTCAAAGAGACTTACATCCTTCTGCTCTCAACTCCTACTCCTCCTCATATACATGTACACACACATACGCGCAAACACACACACACACACACACACACACACATGCACGCACATGTCACAATCACACACTCGTTTCTATATTTGTAGAGCTTAAAGGATTTGCTCATCGTTGTTTCATTTTGCGTGCTCGCCTATGTGCATGTGTGTACATGTGTGTGTGTGTATGTGTGTGTGTGTGCATGTGTGTACATGTGTGTGTGTGTGTGTGTGCGTGTGTTTGTGTGTGTGTGTGTGTGTGTGTGTGTGTGTGTTCCTAACAAATATATTGATCTTCAAATAAATAAGCTCAACTACATTCTCTAATGATGGCGATCCTGATCATGATAATGATGATGATAACGATAATGATGGTGTTAGGGGTGGTGGTGGTGGTGCTGTGCTGGTGGTGGTGGTTGGTGGTGGTGGTGGTGGTGATGATGATGAAGACTGCTACGATCAGATTATCACGATGATGATGTTAGTATATATATATATATATATATATATATGTTATAATATCAATCAACCCACCACTCCCATTACTTGTAATAGTAGTAGTAGTAGTAGTAGTAGTAGTAGTAGTAGTAGTAGTAGTAGTAGTAGTTGTTGTTGTTGTTGTTGTTGTTGTTGTTGTTGTTGCTGTTGTTGTTATTCTATCACTACCAACACCATCGATACCACTATTGGCATAGTTCTACTGCCGCCAGTCATCTTCTTGCTACAACCCTCATTACTACCATCCCACTATCACCACCACCACTACTACCATCACAACCATTACCACTACCACAACAACTACCACTGCTGCCATCACCACTGTTCTATCAACACATCACCATCATCAATACTTCTACCACCATCATCAACACCACTACACTCCCACCGCTACCTCCAACACCACTACCACCTACCTCTTCCATCACTATCACCACCACTACTACTGCCATTATCTGCACCACAACCACCACAACCACCGCCATCCCACCACTACCACTACCTCAATCACCACTATCACCGTCCCCCAAACTAGTACTACGACCATCAACTATTCTTCTTCTACTAAATCCAAGTACAATATTTTATCGATTTGTCTTCCCTTCCATTCCATATTTCTGCTCGCAATATTTCTGCAAGGAATATTGGAAATATTCCTTGCAGCCTTTAGATTTCTTTGCCACTGTTTAAGACCAGAACTCCTACCAAGCCATTGTCAACGTTTTTAGTTCGAACTCTTTTGGCTCTTCATCGAACAAACCAAGCAGTATTTAAGCTAAAAACAGCCGCTAAATCTACCTCAAATTGCACCACTCCCGACCACTTTGACACCTTCCTACAACCAGTGTTATACTGGGTCTAAATTTTAATTTTTCTTGTCCATTGAGGGAGTTTCAACGTGGTTGTACGATGTGTTAGAAATAGCAGACAAATATTCCTCAAATTACAGCCAGCCTTTTCGTGTTGAAGATTCTATTTTTAATTGTCCTTCGTATAGAAGGGGATTAGTCGATTGCATTGACCTCAATGCTCAACTGGTAATTATTTCATCCATCTCCGAAAGGTAGAAAAGCAAAGCTGACCTCGGCGGAAATTGAATTTAATGGCCAGAAGAAATGCCATTAAGCATTTTGTCCGACGATCAAATTATTTTGCTAGAGGTTTATTGTATACAGGGCTCAGGTGCACCACAACTTGTCAGAAATGAGCAAAACAGGGTACAGAATGCAACAATAAGTTAAGTCATGTGGCCAAAATGTACGTGCAGAGTAAAACAGAATGAAACACAAGACAGAAAAGTTAACGGTAAAAGAGTCTTAGGGAGGAAAGTATCCATAAGCACATCAGTAGTGTGAGCAAATTTCCTGAAGCAAGGAAATTCTGAAGGATGCAGTTTCCTGATAGTTAACAGCTTATACAGGAGATTTATTCCATACATTGACAATTCTCAGCGTGAAAAAAAATTCCCTATGTCATGGATGCTACACTGTTTTGTTTTGTTTTTTTTTGTTTTTTTTTGTTTTTTTGTTTTTTTTATAATATTGTCCCAAAAGTGGTAGAAGTATTGAATTCGAAAAGGTAGTCAAAATTATTGTTGGAAAGATAGTAGACAATCTTGTTGGCTTCTACCAAGTGAGCGCCCAGGCGGAGGAATTTTAGGATGTCGATGCCCAAAGAAGAAATACGTTCAAGATATGATGAATAACGGAGAGTATTGCCATGATGCGCGTCCCCGAACAGCTTCATTAGATCGATATTCTGGACAAGATGGGATGGCAAGATGATGTTCGAGACTGGATGTGCAAATTGAGTGAATGTACCATGGCTTATGTACCTTTAAACAGATAGCCAGGGAGTATTCTCAAATACTCTAATTTCTCCCTGTTCTCATAGTACAATCCATTTTTTAATAAGTGAAATTTTTGTTGTGACTGTTTTTGATTATTTCTGCATTATAATTACTTTTATGGGTTTCTTACTTAATTTGTTTAATCATGGCAGCTTGGGCAAGTGTCATATCACATTGCATCGAGCAGCATTAGTAGACGCGAAGTGTGTGGGAAAATGTAGTATAGTATATATGTGCATGCTGCATTTATGTGGGGGGGGGTGTATATATTCAAAATGAACAGGAAAACGATTAACACAAAAGAACAAAGGATAAATAAACATGGAAATTCACTCATCAGCCACAGAGTCCAAACTCAAAGTAGTTTCTATGCATTTAGAGTCCGAACTCTTTAAATTCCGGAGAACTACTTACCTGATTGCATAAGCGATATAGGGAATATCACTTAGGTGAGATATATTATAATTATGTATGTATATATGTATGTATGTATGTATGTATGTATGTATGTGCGTGTGTGTGTGTGTGTATGCATGTATGTATTAGCGTAGCATAGTTTGAGCGAATATTAGGTGATACCGACAGTTAAAACGGTTCAAAAGCTAATACAGTACAAGCTGAAATGAGAGAGTGAAGACAGAAATGAAGGTAAAAAGACAACAATAGTTTACCTTTATATTTTGATATATCGAGGATAATACCCATGTGTCTCTTGACAAAGAGTTATTAACCCGAAATATCAAAATATAAAGTAAGGTGTAAAAAAATATCGCATATGTTGTTCTGTTCCTTTTACTTCTTTTGTCGCTTCCATTTTTGTTGTATTAGCTTTTTAAAAACTTAACTTTATATGCGTAAGCATGCATTTTTATCTTATGTTGTACTATTATACATCTATCCGTCTTTGAAAGGTCTTAGTACCGAGAGTAAAGGTTAATAACTATTAATTAAGCCTTGTACATTTCTAAAGAAAGATAGAACCCATTTCACACCGCTACGGGGGCGATTCGGAAGAAGAGGAGACAGAGAAAGAGAAATAGAGTGAAAAGAATCGTGGTCTCAGTACTGGATGTTAGTCATCTATCCCAGAAAAAAAAGGAAACGTGAGTTGACCTCGGCGAGATTTGAGCTCAGGGAGCAGACGTTAAGAGGAAATATGTGAATGTATGTGTTCACATGTGTATATGCACGTATACATATATGCATATACATATGTATGTATATAAACACATATAATCGATATAATCAATTCAACCCCGAGAATGTGCCACAGCATGGCCACAGTCCAATTCCTGAAGGCAACAAAAAAATAAAATAACAATTCTGCCAATTGCTAGTCTTCTTTCCGTTCCTTAAAAATTGTACATTGTGCGTGTGTATGAAACATAGAGAAAGAGTATACGAACGTGAGATATGTGTGTATGTGTATATGTATGTTTGTGTGCGTGTCATGTGAATGAGTGACGTGTATGTGCGTATGTGTGTGTCTGAGTGTGTTTCTTTGCGCTCGTCTCTATGTAATTTTAATATTAGTTTAATATAAATTCCAGAATATGTTGTGCGTGTATATGAGAGATAGTGCGTGCGTGTATGTTTTTGTGCGTGTGCGTGTGTGCGTGTATGTGAGGGAGAGAGTTTGTTTGTGTCTTGTGTTTTGAGTTTTAGTTTTGTTATTGCTTTTTAATTTTTTGTTTCTGTTTTAGTTTTCTTTGCTGGAGTTGATGGGGAGTAATGTTGATCTATGTACTTGTAAATTTTATTTCTTTTATTATTTTTCTTAGGGATGTTTTCCTTTTGCAATTTCAGTCAAACTTCTGCACTCCCTTTTCCCCCTCTCTCTTCCCCCTCTCTCTCTCTCTCTTTCTGTCTCTGTCTCTCGCCCTTTCTCTCTCTCTTTCTCTTTTCCTCTCACTTTGATCATTGAGAACTATATCTTCTTTCTTCTTCTTCATTATCCTCTCTCTCTCTCTCTCTCTCTCTCTCTCTCTCTCTTTCTCTCTCTCTCTCTTTCTCTCTCTCTCTCTCCCACTTTCACTCCTTGCTTTCTCCCGTAAGTACATGTCCATATATATACGTGTGTGTGTGTGTCTGTGTGTGTGTATACATATTTATATACATATTTAGATATATATACCACTCGCGGTTGTGCTCGCGCACGTGTTTTGTTTCTGGCTTCCTATTAGAATTATCCCATCATCCTCTCTACAGTAGTTGTCATCAATAACTGTTGCATCTCCTAAGCTCTTGTGCCAGCACAGATCCTTTCTACCAATTCTGTCATCACGTTCTTACAGCCATTACTTAATGAAAATGGATCTTTTCACTTGTTCTTTTTCACTAACCATTATTGATTCTTTCAATGATTAGATAGATAGATAGAGAGAGAGGGGGGAGAGAGAGAGGAGGGGAGAGAGAGAGGGGGGGAGAGAGAGAGGGGGAGAGAGAGAGAGGGGGAGAGAGAGAGGGGGAGAGAGAGAGGGGGAGAGAGAGAGAGGGGGAGAGAGAGAGGGGGAGAGAGAGAGGGGGGGAGAGAGAGAGAGGGGGGAGAGAGAGAGAGGGGGGAGAGAAATAGGTAGATACATAAAGATATAAATATAGCTATACACACACACAAAAACACACACACACACACACGCATATCAGCGAAAGAAAAGAGCACTCAATAAATGATATGGGATTTATGTATATTCTTACAAATGTGAATATATATACACAAATATATATATATATATATATATATATATATATATATATATATATACGCTCAAACGGATATACATTTGCACATATACATATACACAACCATTTTTTATATATGTGTGTATAGATAAGTAGATACATACATTTACACATACATACATGTACGTATGTTTATATACATATATGTGTGTGTGTGTGTGTGTGTGTGGGTGTGTGTGTGTGTGTGTGTGTGTGTGTGTGTGTGTACATACATACAGAAAGAAATGTAGAGAGAATGAGAGTGAAAGAAACGTTTATAAATAATCTCTGTTCTCAGACGTTTTCCAGATTCATGACGTCCAAATCGTATCGTTTCGATACGTTTAAAAAAAAAAAAAACTACCTCCATTTTAGATAAAATAACACAATGCTCCATATGTAACAAAAAACTGTTGTTGCGGTTGTTGTTGTTGGTGGTGGTGGTAGTGTTGTTGTTACTATTCCTGTTACATTTGTAGTTACATTATTCTTCCTATCATTGTTAATGTAACTATTGCCGTTACTGTTGCTGTCACTATTGTTATTATTGTTGTTAA
This sequence comes from Octopus bimaculoides, assembly GCF_046866305.1. Taxonomy (NCBI): domain Eukaryota; kingdom Metazoa; phylum Mollusca; class Cephalopoda; order Octopoda; family Octopodidae; genus Octopus; species Octopus bimaculoides. The sequence continues at coordinate 36,442,166 of NC_142940.1, forward strand.
TGTTGTTGTAAATGTTATTATGATCATTGCTTATCCTGTTGTTACTGAGAAGGTGTGCGGCCTATTGGTTAAGGTATTCGGCTCTCGGTGGTTAAGACGTGAGTTCGATTCCCGACGACGAGACACTTTATTTCACGTTGCCACAGTACACTCAGCTGGCAAAAATGCGTAGTACCAGTATTGCAAAGGGACCAGCCTTGTCTGTGTCACACTGATTCTAACTGAAAACTGCGTTAGGAGTTACTCGTGGCTGTGGAGCACTCAACCACATGAACATAATTTTCTCGAGCAAGCTGTTCCGTTGATCGGATCATCTGGAACCCTCGTCGTCGTAGCCAACGAAGTGCCAGTTATTTTTTTTTTATTTGCTATTGTTGTTGTTACTGTTGTTGCTACTGTTGGTGTTGTTGTTGTTGTCGTCGTCGTCGTTGTCCTTCTTCTTCTTCTTATCGTTGCTGTTATTTTTGTTGCTGTTGTGGTTACTGTTGTTGTTGTCCACTGACATTTCGTAGTTTCCCGCAACACTTCCAGAGACGCTCTTTTAATATCGTCCTTTTCTAACCGACTGATTCTGATGAACTGCCATTGAACAGACGCAAACAAAAGCGTTCTCTTTGTGGTTCTTAAGACTCAGTCTATCAAAAAATAAAATAGTCAGCATAGGCACATCTTTTAAAGGTAGTAGATCGTGATTTGAAGGAAATTTCCCTCCAACCAACCGGAAAAAAACCCAGCGTGGGTCTAGTATATAAACCGGTACCACAAGATTTTAGGGACTCAATAAGTAACGACTCTCTTTAACGTTATAAACTAACTGGCACTTTGTTTGTTACGACGACGAGGGTTCTAGTTGATCCGATCAACGGAACAAACGACTCATTTTTGCCAGCTGAGTGGATTGGAGCAACGTGAAACGAAGTTTCTTACTCAAGGACACAACGTACCGCCGCGAATCGAACTCACGACCTTGCGATCGTAAGCCGAATACCCTATCCGCTAAGTCATGCGCCTTCAAAGTTATAAACTTACAAATATGCGAACGGTCTTCCAAAAGTGTGGTTCCCCCCAACATATTTGATGACATGCCAGGAAAAATAGCAATGACCACGTATCGTCGACAAAGAAATTATAGATAAATAAATCTACAAACTTCCAGGACAACCCTTGCATACAAACTGAGTCACTAATGCACAGTGTTTATTATTATTATTATTATTATTATTATTATTATTATTATTATTATTATTATTATTATTATTATTATTATTACTATTATTATTATTATTATTATTGTTATTGAGTGAGAGAGTAGTGCATGCCATCAAAGTGACACTGGGGTAAAATATACGAAGCCCATTATACCCATCATGACTACCAGTCTGATAAGAGTACACCAGGCACATTCATCACAACCATATGTGCGCGACATGGTGATATCATATCAAAATAAACAGCGCATGACCTCGCAGTTGGGGCCCAGTTAGAATTTTCTTCAGATCGAGTAGCCCATCCTGCTCAAAAGGTCCCTGAATAAGGTTTGTTTAAGGATGTTGAGCAAAACATCCATGTTTCCAAAGATGAATTATTCAAACCCCAGAGAATTCCTCTCAACACATGACTATGATGCTCCTCCACTACTTCTGCTCATGATCAGAGATGCACATATCGTCAGCCACCAAGGGACATGTTCAACTGGTAAAGGTCAAACAAATGACAAGCAAATCTGTGGTATTGTGCAGAATATTGTCTTTTATACCAAGACAAAACAATGTACATGATAACACTTCCAATCAATTAAGATCAGAAGTCAGGAGAGTCACTGCCTGGTACTGCATTATTATTATTATTATTATTGTTCAGTAGTTCTATTTTTATAACGTGCTTTCACTTCACTACCGAGCGCAGCTCTGTGTGCCTTGGGTATGCGCTGTGGTTTGCTGTGATGCTCTTATGTTCACTGTATTGAAAGTGTTTTGCGTAGGATGTGTGCAGTGCCCAATAGTGCAATTTTCTGTACGTTATATATTTGTAAGTCCTGGTGTTTTTGTTATGTATTTATGTGAATATTTTTTTTATTATACCTAAGGCACCTACTATGATAGGAATTGTTTCTGTTTTTAGATTCCACATTCGAGTTACCTCTATTTCCAGGTCTATTATTATTATTATTATTATTATTATTATTATTATTATTATTATTATTATTATTATT
>NC_142940.1:36449377-36451877 GCF_046866305.1 Octopus bimaculoides
GGGTCTGTGAAAACTTAATTTATTTGTTTATATCTAGGTAATCGTACGTGCGTCAATATATATATATACTGTTCACATGCTCTCGGTTTATGCACGCACACGCACACCCACACGTGTGTGTGTGTGTGTGTGTGTGTGTGTGTGTGTGTGTGTGTGTGTGTGTGTGTGTGTGCCCGCGCGCATTCTAAGCATCCCGGGCCGAAAATCTTTTGCTCTTTTTCAGAAGCATTATTTACTAATTTACAGTGAACAGGTGATAAGTTGTGAATAAACTACAGATATTGTTCCTAGATAAAGAATCTCTTGATTTGTGGTGAATAAGTTTTATAATTCAATTTAGTATTGGTGTTGCAGTTCCATAAAAGAAAGAAAGAAAGAAAGAAAGGAAGAAAGGAAGAAAGGAAGGAAGGAAGGAAGGAAGGAAGGATGAAAGAAAGAAAGTGACAAAAAAATAAAAGGTAAGGAAAATGGGAAAATTGCGCAACGTCATTTTTGTAACCAATGCACATCTTTGAGGCAAACCTTTTTTTACCCAAGTTGTCCCGAAAGGCGTCACTCGAGTTATAGCCACGAGCAACCAGATGTCAACCTACGTTGACACCACCTCCGACTAATTGGATAACACAAAATTATATGAGAGCCGCCCCTGTGATCTTTTACAACATTAATATATAAACAAACGACAGCGCAGTAAAACTTTAAATCTATGACAGAGGCACTGGTATAACGTAACCATTTATCACGTCAAGGATCATAAAAGTAATTTTCTTGTTGGACCTGGCAAAATCTAACATCGGATTAGTTACCAAGAAAATTCTACAACTAATAACAATTAATAAAAAAAAGCTTCTAACCGTGCCCAATGGCGTAGAGCAGTAATGTAGTCATAGTTTGATTCAATAGAATTAGTAATATAAACAATGCGAAATTTATTCAATTTGGCGTTATTTTTATCTGTCAATTACTTACAAATGTTTACATAAAGCCCAAAAATTCACTAGAATTTACACTGTAAACTATAAGGACATAGAAGTTATAGCTGTACTCTAGGAAGACTACTTTTTCTCAAGGATTACACCTGTGTCAAGAGATCTGAAGCGGACTGCTCCTTAAATTGTAGGCAGTAGGGAATTTGATAGCGCTGGTATATACGATCTTATAGGCCTATACAGAGATGAGAGTAAGTTATCTCTAAAATCGTATGGGAATATGTAGACGAGCTAAGGAAGAACATTATCAAACATTGGATAAAGATAAACTTAAGTATGGTTAGTTTCATGGACGATACGTAAGATTGTATCTCAGTTGGTACCCTCACAAGCTCATGCAATTTTTCTTAAAATCTGAATAAAAAACCTACTTCCATAACTACGGATTCATGACCCCTGCCTGTAGTATCCAAAAATCTAGTCAGCACACAACTTAGAAGGATTTCAAACCTATCCTCTAGTAGAAAGTTTTTGTATAAAGTAGAACGTTTCAATAACTACAACCAAGAAACAAGTGGATTCAACAATAAAAATAGCTATATCGACAACTCTGTTCCCTCGCAGAAGATAAAAGGTGGTATAGCATCATTTGGTTTACATTCCCCTACTCAGTTAATGTTAAGTCAAATATAAAGAAGTGGGTGAAGGGGAAAATATGAGGCGGATGTGAAACAAGGAAACTAAAAGATTGTAATGGCAATGTGAACATGTAAGGTACTGGAGAAGAAATAGGAGAGAATTATTAGAGGAGGAGAAAAGATGTAAGAGATCACGGGGTAAGAAAGGTTGAATAAGCTGCAAAAAACAACAATACACAATGCGAGTGTTTGAAACAGAGAGAGAGAACATAAGTGGGGAATAATTAGGAGAAGGATAAAGAAAGGAGAGAAGAAAGGGAAAAAAAGGAATGCAAAGAGAGATATATAATCAGGATCAAAGAGTGGACGAAAGTGAGGAGTGGATGGGTGTGTAAGATACAAGATCATCGGTAAACAACATAGCTGTTAATTCATTCAAAATTACTCGGAGAATATTTTCTGGCATAATTTAGAAGACAAATTTATAGGGTGTTGAATTAAATTCGACGATTTTTCATGTCTCCTTTTTCTTTTTAGGAACTACTTGATGAATTGATGAACAGTCAACGGCATTGGATAGCATAAAGATTAAAGTTGAAGTTGAGAAAAAAATTAAGCTGATATGGAGAAGTGGAAGTTATCTAAATGTTGGGGAAAGTTACCTGTATGATGATGATTCGCGCCGGATATCAAAATATCGACATCAGGACTGTTGGTCAATGTTCTGTGAACACTGTAAAGACTGTAAGACGTAACATCATAGCAGCAACGGAGACTACGAAGTCGTGGCCAGCAGGAAGGGACACGGCAGGTGTTCTGGCTTTATCTGCATACAGGGATTCCTCTAACTGCTGTAGGATAAGGTGAAGGAAGATCCGAGCAAGGAAATTCGAATTTTGGCGAGAGAGATGGGTGTTGGAGTCGCCAACACGA
>NC_142940.1:36456877-36459377 GCF_046866305.1 Octopus bimaculoides
AAACTGTGAACTCTCTGAAATGTCGCTACAAAGGCTGTTACGTGATTCAATTTTTGAATACAGAAATTTAATGTCATTAGATGAGATCTTTTGTTAAAACATTCTTATAAAGGCTTCTACTTTCCGCGCGCGCACACACACACACACATACTCACACACGTGCGCATTGCACGTACGTATGTGTGTGTGTGTGTACTGTCAGTGAGAGAAATACCTTCATATACAGATACATAGTTATAGCACAAATATATGTATGCAGATGTATACATATATGTATGTGTGTGTGTGTGTATACATATAAATAAATAAATAAATAAACATATATATATATATATGTATATATATATATATATATATATATATATATATATATATATATATATATATATATGTATATATATATATATATATATATATATATATATATATATATATATACATATATATATATATATGTATATATATATATATATATATATATATATATATATATGTACATGTATGTATATATACATATATATATATGTAGGAGAATATACGAAAAAACAACAGACGAGGACAGGTGGTGTAAATAACAAAAGGATGTATTAGTATGACGCTCGGGAATACGGAAAGTCTTTGACGTTTCGAGCTACGCTCTTCAACAGAAAGAATACGGAGACAAGGAGAAAAACACGGAGAAAAAAAAATTGAATAGTGTCCAGTTAACGGTCAATCATAATAATATGTACATATATATATATATATATATATATACATATATATATAAACATATTCCCACATATGTACAGTCATGTGGTCGTCGTCGTTGTCATCCTTGAAGAAAGTGACAATGCCGTGGTTTTGTTTAAGATGAACCTCAACTTGCCAGGAAGAAACCCACACGTTTGATTTCATGACCTTCTGCACAGTCATATATACACACATACATACATATATATATGCACATAAATGCTTGACTATATGTGTATGTATATGTACATGTACATACATTAATATTTACACGTATATGTGTATGTATTTATGTATGTATTCTGGAAGTACATATATGTGTGTGTGTTTAAGAGTGTATGTGTGTATATATGTATGCATTTATGTATGTATGTATAGTGTAAATGTGGGGCCACAATGGCCCAGTGGTTAGGGCAGCGGACTCGCGGTCATACGATCGCAGTTTCGATTCCCAGACAGGGCGTTGTGAGTGTTTATTGAGCGGAAACACCTAAAGCTCCACGAGGCTCCGGCAGGGGATGGTGATGAACCCTGCTGTACTCTTCCACCACAACTTTCTCTCACTCTTACTTCCTGTTTCTGTTGTGCCTGTAATTCAAAGGGCCAGCTTTGTCACACTGTGTCACGCTGAATATCCCCGAGAACTACGTTAAGGGTACACGTGTCTGCGGAGTGCTCGGCCACTTGCACGTTAATTTCACGAGCAGGCTGTTCCGTTTATCGGATCGACTGGAACCCTCGACGTCGTAAGCGACGGAGTGCCAACAACATAGTGTAAATACAATGAATATTAAAATGAACAACACGCGAAGAACTAAGTTTGACGAACAAGATATTCGCTTAACACTTTAAAAGAAGGAAAAGTGTTCGAATGTTTCGGACATTCATCATTCACCAAAGGAAAGAAAAACTGAAGCACATGAACAGTGATAAAGAGAAATAACCAGTGACGAAAAGGTAAAGGAATAGAAATCATGCGGAGGGTTCGCGATGGGCGGGTGTGTAAGTGCTAGTATAAGAGTGTACCTGGAAGTGGAAATATGGATATAGTACTGTGTGTGCTCATGTGATGTATGTGTATAGAAGTGTGCACGAGTTGAACTATAGTGGGGATGGGGTTGTTGGTGTGCATGACGTAATTGTTATGTGAGTCATATGAAAGCGGGGGGAGCTTGTACAAGTGTGAGGGAGTAAATGTGTTCATGGGTCCAGCTGCTATGGCTAGAACAAATATAGAAAGTGTTGTGTTTAAGTGTTTAGCCGAAGTACGTGGAGGTGCAATAACGTTTAAAAGAAAACAAAGAGGGAAGATTTAAACTAAAATTTGTAAATGAGTGGAAAATGTACGAATTCTGTGAAAAGAGGGAAAATGAAAGAAATTGATAAAAATTACACAACAATGTTAAAAGGTCCAGAAAGCTTCGTAGACTATTCAGAGGATGGTAAAACTCACGAAGCAGAAAAAATGTGATAAGGAAACTGGTGAAATTCGCGAAGGGAACGAAATAACTGTGATGAAGAGGTAAACCTGAGATGTAACGCACGTAGTGAAGAAAGAAAATAGTGGAGGGAAGGAAATAGGTCTTTCTTAACAGAAGAATGGACGATAAGAGGAAAGTCGTAAGAGAAGTAACGCACGAGAGGGGTATGCATGTGTGTAAATGTGCGGAGTTGCTCGCAAGCTAAAATGAGTAACGGTCAAGCAGAGGTGACAAGCGGAAGGGTGAAAGAAAGGGATGATTCAAAATTGTTAACCAAAGCAGGAGTG
>NC_142940.1:36461877-36476877 GCF_046866305.1 Octopus bimaculoides
AGAAATTGCTGGTCTTGGAGAAGCCGTCGCCAAATGCTTGAATATGTTTGCTCGACCTGCTAAAAATACTTGCAACATTTCCCTAAAACCACGACCAACGCCCTGAAAGAAAAGACAGGACGAGTTTGTATAAAGTAGTCCTAGATATGTTATGCCTTAAAAGGAAGACTCGATATTCATGATTATTACGCGTTCGTTTGCCATTCATTTATGACAGTTTATGTATCTTATTGCTGGTGCAGTCAAAAGCCTTCTGCTAGTTAGTAGCACTTGTTCAGTGGTCAAAGGAAACGGCCACTATCGGAGCCGTTTAGCATCGCAAGCTCGGTCCGTCAGGGGCTTCCCGCTGTTGCCTCTTCTGTACGTATTGGCACGGGAGCAATTGCTGCCGAAGTTGGAACAGCTAAGGATCATCCCTTTCGAACTGGGACAAGGAAGGGCAGTGTTGGTATACACGGACGACGTCAGCGTCATGGTGTCGGACGCCTTCGGAGAAATATGAGAAATATGAGTCGGTTGCAGGGGCGAAAATCAGCACCGACAAATCGGTGGGTTTGTAGTTGGGCTCCTGGAGAGGCAGGACGATGCCATCGGACGGAGTCGTCGGATGCTGGACAGACGGATCAGTTAAACTGCTTGCTGTCTGGTTTGGTCCCGACCTCCAAGTTGATAAGAACTGGGACGAAGTAGTGAACAGGGTGCCCAGTCTTTCCCAGAAATGGGCTAAGATGAAGCTGTCCCTGAAAGGTAGGGCAGAGGTGGCGAATGCCTACATCGCCTCTGTTGTCATTTATCGCCTGACAGTCGTGCCTTGTTCCGATTATTGCTTGACCAGACTAGAGCGTCTCTTATTTAAATTCTTGTGGAAGGAACGCGTTCCAATGGGCCGGCGATCAGTCTGCTGGAGGTCAGTCTGTTGCCGGCATAGTTCTGAGTGGCGGATTAAGTATGCCGTGGCTCCTAATGTGCAGACACGCTCTTAGGTTACGCCACTTGCAACGATTTCTGGACGGTCAGTGTGTGTAGGCTCCGTTTGTGAGGTTTGTCTTTCCGCAGCTCGTCTCTTTGACAGAGTTGAAGTCCTGGGTGAAAATTCTGAGACTGGGCGCCTGGCACCTAGAATTCTCAGCCGGGCAATGGGATCGGTAGATGTTCTGCTTTAGAAATTTATAGAGGATTAGTGGTGGGGGAGTGCGACGACGTTCTCAGGCAGACTCTGGGCGCCAACGAGAAGGAACTGGCTAATGTTCTCGTGGACTTTCCGGTCAGAAACTATCATGATTAATTTCCAGATGTCCTTGGCTTGGCAGTGCTACCGGAGGGCACTACTCATTCGAGATAAACTCTACAGGCACGAACGTGCAGTCAAACGGGCTTGTCGGAGGTGCGCGCAGAGTGTCTAAACCGTTCTGCACACTCTCGTTCAGTATCTGGGCATTGCTAACTAGTGAGGTCATGTCAAACAGCTGCTGTCACGTGTGGGATGGATCCGTCTGTCGGCCGAGCCAGTAGTGATTATTGAACTGCCACCCTCCTTCAATCGGGCAGACAAGGCAGTTTTCCTTTGCCTGATGGCTGTAGCGAAAGAGGTTGTTTGGTGGACAAGGCTGAAAGGCATGAAGACATACACATTCCCCTTTGGTAGAGCTCTCGTTGACTTCTTCAAGTTTCACTTGAAAAGGAAATTAAGAGTGGAGAGGGAAGTGCTGTCCTCGAATGAGTTTATTGAAAGGTGAGTGAAAGTTGCGAAAATGGCAAGAGAGGATGGTACCTACCTAAGTGTAGACCTGTGAGTCGGAGAGAAGAAATTGAAGAGGACACTTGCTCCTATGGTTTCAGGGAAATCTCGGACAGTGGAGTTCCTCGATTATCCCTAGAGGTTTTCCTATATCGAGAGGGTCACATCTCTATCATCCTCTCCGCCACTATTTTAAAAAAGACTTTTGTATGCTATGCATGTCTCTTCTTTTTTCAGTGTATACTTTCTTTCTTTCCTTTCTTTATATCATTTCATTATATGTAAACCACCACACTTTATGTCTGTTTTTGTATTGTCCCTCATCCTTCGCCCTGGTGGCAAAAAAATGTAATCATCAACATCACCATCATCATCATCATCATCATTATTATTATTATTATTATTATTATTATTATTATTATTATTATTATTATATGTTTGACTTTTGCTTTGTATTTGTACAAGTTGGTTCCAAGTCTCACCCAGAGACCTCAACAGACAACAAGTTAGACGGTCATGTTGGTGTTATGCCTAGGGTATCATATATTTAGTTTTTCACAAAGTATTGTTCTAGAGAATGTTTAAGAAAGCATAAGAAAATTATAAGTTTGTTTTAAAATTTGAGATTACATAGACAGTATGTTATGTAGGATATGGGCAGTTTCCATGAGCACTATCTTTTGATTTTCTGCCATTTTGGAGTATCGTGGTATCTGAGCTAGGTAGCAATCAGCCCCTTTTGCTATCATTCCTAGGGTACCTAAGACAACAGGTATTGTTTTAGTCTTGAGGCTCCACATTTTGCCAATTTCTATTTCAAGATCTTTATACTTGCTCAGCTTTTGATAGCTCTTGACAGATACATTTATATCGATTGGGACAGTCATATCAATGAGGAGGCATTATTTTTGTCTGAAGTCTTTTAATATAATGTCTGGCCTATTCGCATCTATCTTTCTGTCAGTTTGAATGGTGTAGTTTCAGGGGAGTGAGATGCGATCATTTTCAAGCACTGGAGTTGGTTTGTGTTCCCACCAGTTTTTATCATGGGGCAGGTCCAGGTTTTTACAAATTACCCAGTGAATATATTGTGCTGCTCTATCAGGCCCGTTGAGATACTCTGTAGGCGCAAGGAGACTACACATGGAGACAACATGATCTATGGTCTCCTTTTGTTGTTGAAATACACGACATGTTGAGCAGCTGCCGTTCTTTAATCTGGTAGCCTGGTAGTTTCTTGTAAGTATGCATTGATCTTGGGCTGCTATGATAAACCCTTCTGCTTCTGATTTTAAACCAGAAGCCACTAACCATTGATGGATAAGGGCTTTGTCAACATCGGCGCTATTACCTTTCTTTGGGTATTTGCCATTGAGAGGTTTTTCTTGCCAGGGTTTTCATACGCTTTTTCTGTGTTTGTTTCTAGTACGTCTAATTCTGGAATTTGTTGTATTTGGAATTGACGTAGATATTCATTTGGCTGTTTTGTTACTGAGTATAATTCTTTCTTGTTTTCATGCTTTGAGACAAATTTTAATATCCAGTCATCAGAGTTTTTCAGATAGGTGTCTAGGCCGATTATGGCAATCTTCATTGTTAATTCCAGTTGTAAAAGTCTACGGCCACCCTCTTTTCTTGGCAGGTAAAGTCGTTCTATATCTGCCTTAGGGTGATGCATTCTATGCATTGTCAACAGTTTTCGTATTTTTCTGTCAAGATTACATATTTCAGTAATTGATCAGTTAATGATATTGAAACTGTAAGTCACGACTGGTATGGCTAAAGTATTGATCGCTTCGATCCTGTTTCTTGCATTCAGCTCTGTCTTGAGTATTGCCCTTACCCTGCGATAACATTCTCTTCTGAATGTTTCCCTCATAACTGAATGTTTGATTCCGTCTCCTTCAAATACCTCTAGATATTTGTAGCTCTCCGCTGGTTCTAATTCCTTTATGACATTCTGCTGGTCAAGATTAACTTTGAATGTTTCTGTCACTTTTCCTTTGATAAAGGTAGCTTTTGCACATTTATCGAGGCCAAATTGCATCCTGATGTCATCACTGAATTGTTTAACAATCGCTAGTCAGCCCTGTAGTTGTTGGTCATTTTTTTGCAAAGAGTTTTTAATTATCCATGTAAATGAGATGATTTATATTTTTATCAAACATTTTTTTACCGTATTGTACATCATTGTGCAATTTCGAGAGAGGTATTAAGACTAGACAAAAGAGGAGTGGTGATAGAGAGTTACCCTGGAAGATGCCACATGAGATTCTTACATCTCCAGCATTAAGAGATTTATTGTCACTGTTCAAAGTCAGTGTGGTTCTCCATGATCTTATACTTACAGACAAAAAGTACAGACTACAGAGTAGGTGCTATTTTATACATTTCCAGACATTTCTTAATCCAGCTATGTGGTACACTATCAAAAACTTTTTATGGTTTATCCAGGCTACCAACAAGTTTTTGTGTGGTTTGTGACAATCTTCCAAGATCATCTTATTGATAACTAGCTAATCTTTACAACCATAAGATCCACGTTTACATCCTTTTTGCTCTTTACGGAATATGCCACTTGCTATTGAAAATTATTATCATTATTATTATTATTATTATTATTATTATTATTATTATTATTATTATTATTGAGTGAGAGACCAGTACATGCCATCAAAGTGACACTGGGGTAAAATATACGAAGCTCAGTATACCACATGAAAGCATTTTTATAATCTAGAAATCTGCTTGCCTTACTTTCAGATTTATAAAACGCTATTTGTCGTCTAATCCTAGGTTTGCCTGTGCCAGAGGACATATAATCAGCGCGGATTAACAATAAAAGACATTTATACAAGATGTCATGCAGTCAGAACGAACCCGGGACTATGTGGTTGCGAAATAAACTTCATACCTACTTAGCCATATATATGCCTATAAAAGGCTTTGTTAGTAAAAAATCTTTTGTTTTGTTTTGTTTATACGTTTTTTTTTTTAGTTTTGAGTTGGGTTTTTTTTATCAATAATACAAATCTCATTTCCTTCCTTCACATCAATTCTCAGTCTTTATTGATTCCAAGAGAAAAAAAAACCATATTCGTTTCTCCATCTCATTTACCTGACAACCACATCTAAATTTACTTTATGCTGTTATAGATATAATTTTTGTATCTGTTATTGGAACTGTAAGCCTGATTAGAATGCAATACACTTTACATGAAAATCCCCACAGGTACTGATCAATCAAATTACAACGGTGTTTTTCTTTTGCTCTTACTTTCACAAGCATTCACCTTCTCTCATCAATATCTGAAGTCTTATTTCTCTTTAATCAACAGCTTCACTATTCAATAACATTTAAGATTACATATAATATCCTAAAGTTATATTTATTCTTGCTCAACATATCTGCCAGATAAATATTTGTGTGACGTCCTTAAAAGAACACATTGGAAATAAGTACAAAGAGACAGGATGGTCATAGCTGGAACGCTTTTGAGCATAAGTCTGGCGAGAGCTAAATAGCAACAAATAACAATATAGCCACTCACCACCACCATCACCATATTTCTAGTCTTCAATCTAGAATGTTTTTCGTTTGCTTCTTGTTTAACATTACTTGTTTGCTGGTTAACATGAAAGAAGCTTCGTTTTTTTCATACCGAACATGAACAGTAATAAAAGTGATTTAACAGTACTGTTGTGTTAACATGTCTCTCATGGCGCATGATCAACAAAACTGGATTCATTCTTACTTCTTTTTCAGTTACCTACATGCTAGATGACCGTTGATTTCTTTTGGATACTTCAGTCACAAAAAAAATAAAACGTTTCATTTTAGGGTGCGTAAAATTTATATCAAAACTAAATCTTCCTTGGTGTATAAGGAAGATTTATTCTTCATAGAATATCTCATGACAATGAAATTGTATTGCTGCAACAACAATGGAAACAACAAGAACAAAAGTAGCAACATTTATCTACAATCCAAGAGACTTGTTGAGTAAGGACAGAACAATGCGAGAAGATATAAAACAAACTACAAAAAAAAGAAACCAAAATAAATATATTTCTATAGATGTGTGGGGAAGGAAGATGACATGCACAGACTGGCGTTACTATAGTAACCAGTTTGCTATATGGAGTGCTTTTCTGTTGTTTATGGCCGGTCTCAGTTTGTTGATAAGGAGGAGGTTCCATGATTCTGACATTGTTTATTGCGTTGAATGTCCCTGATGGATACCTTGAAATCCTAGGTCTGGTATTTATCGATGCATCTGAATGTATATGTTCTTTGACTCGAACGTGCAATTTCCAGGGTCGAACGACTGCATCTAAAAACACTAAAGTGAGTAAACCACATTAGAGGACCCATAATCCTAAGTCTGACGTGTGTTCCCTTAAACTGCCCTATTTCGATGACAACTTCTGCTGCTATACAATATACGATCCACAGGGAGGGACTCAACACACAAATGGTTCAAACCGGTCAATTCTTGAGGAAATTTCTGACGTGGAATAATACCACATATAGCATCGTGGAGTGCACATTATCCAATTGCCCATCAATGACTTCAAAATGTGCTCCAGGACCTTTGTGGTATAGGAAGCAGTCTACAGTAAATGTAGGACATCCTACATCGGGAGTGCCACGAAAAAATAGCACACAGTGGGACTGAATCCGAGACCATGTGATTGGGAAGTAAATTTCCTACCACAGAGCCACTCTTACACCTATAACGCAATAGCATTAAGTTGTGGCTCTATAAACAAGATCCCACATCTGGGACGTTACTGCAATACACTTGTAATACATATAAAGTCATCATAGACTTTAAAATATCATCAGACGACTGTTTGGTATGAAGTTACTCAGCAACACACTTCAGCCTTTAGGTCGAAGACCTACTGTCTCCTCACAATGGTTTTTCTACTGCTCTACCCTCAGTTCCTCAGAGCTAGCTGATACCATACCAGTAGTACTCATGTTCACCTAATCAACCTCTCTCTCTCATTCTCTCTCTCTCTCTCTCTCTCTCTCTCTCTCTCTCTCTCTCTCTCTCTCTCTCTCCTTTCCTCCTCATCCGTGGTGTCAACCCTCCCAGTTATGGCATCGCCTCTTCATGCAGACCTTTCTCCCTAGAAATTAATTCTCTAAATACACATCTAACCTGTTTTTCTTGTGTGTGTGTGTGTGTGTGTGTGTGTGTGTGTGTGTGTGTGTGTGTGTGTGTGTGTGTGTGTGTGTGTGTTTCCTTGTAGTCATCAATTTATAGATGGTTAAGAAGAACATCGATTTTTAGAGGCTTCATCTACTCCGAGAAGAGGCTGCGAGGGCGAATGGCGCAAATTCCAAGCCAAAAATAAAAAAATGTTAAAAGAAAAGGTTAGTTAATCGTTTGGTCCGTTGGTCGTTTGGTCGGTAGGTCGGTCGTTTGGTCGGTTTTGCATCTTCATTCTTTTCTTTCGATCAAAGTGATATTTTAATACGTTGGAACAGTTGTTTGTAAGGTAAACAAACATTGACCCAGCATGTCACAGTTTTATTTTCTATACACAACAGTCAACCATTATCACGTACAAGTCGCTTTATGAATCATTGCAATCAATTTCAGAAGAAAAATAATTTAAAATAAAAGACAAAATCTCTTCGATATCAGATCTATAACCTACAGAAAAACCAATTGAATTTTGTCATAATTCAAGATTTGCTTTGATTTTTCTTTATATCCACTGTGACACTTTTTCGTCTTCTTGACAAACTATTAAACTACGTAACGATCTAATATGATTTCTGTCTACTAATTCTTCTCAATGTATCCACATATTAATACAATTTGTATCATTAAAAAAAGCCTAATCTCTTGTGCATACATAAACGTTTACTTCAAACTTATACAGCTGCTCTTTGTGGCTGACTACTAGTATAATACACGTGTATGTGTATAAACACACACGCACATACACATAAATATATATACATACATATATACATGTGAGTGCGTAAGACATAGACACATGTACATATGCATATACAAATACATATATATGTGTGTGTGTGTGTAATTGCTGTTTTTACCAGCGTTCACCTCAATGCGTAAACAGTACAAATCAAATTAAAGATGGCGGCGGATAGTAAAGTATTTTAAAACTTTTCGGTCGAAAAGGGATTTACTGAGATGTTTCACTTCTACGTTCACTTATGTATCAATGCTTAATATATTCAAATATTCCAGGAAGCAATATTTCAGAACTGAATAGAAAAACTAGTTTCTGCTCTGCTTTTTTTTTTTTTCTCCATCACACTAACTTTTTTTTATTGTTAGTTAAGATTGCTTTTGTGCTGGTTAACATGAAAGAATCTTGATTCTTTCTCACTGAGTCTTCTTGTAATAGAATTGATTAAACATCATTGCAGTATGAACGTGTCTGTCATGGTTGATGGTTAACAAAGAAGTTAAAATCATCAACGCAAGCTATTATATTACTCGTTCTTCTTGCTGCTTCACTGTTCAGCTATCTTTACATAACTAGGTACAACGCATCTGCCCAGTTGAACATTTTTGCCCTTTGACAACACGTCTGACACTAGCACAGCACAAGCTGTAAAAGCCCAAATGATACCCAACTTAAACTTTTACACCGATCAACCGATATAACTGGCAAGCTCGTTAATTTAAGCATTCTTTATGTGATTCCGTTGTTACACTTACCTTCAAAATACAGTGAACCAGTATTTGACCAACTGGAAACCTGAAACAAACGACGCTATTGTTCACCACTTGAAATATAAAATAAAAAACAGTATGTCTACAATACATTACCTCATGATCAACAACACCGTGGATAATGTATTTTAATATATTATCCATGCTGTTATTCACCAGTGTGTCTAAATTATATTATCTAATAAGGTCTTACCTTTTTTAAGACGTTAGAGTTCCCTTAGAAATAAAAAATAAAAACACGATTTATTGTAATGTCTTTATTCAAGCATTGTAAATTGTAGAGTTACTTGCAAGTAACAATGTTTCAGGCAAAACTCTTCATCGAAGAAACTAGCAAACCAGGTGGTAAGTCAACCAAACAATCTCCATAACTATATATCAACAAACTAAAAATGGAGTCCATAAGAGGGTATCTACGTAGTCACATGACCTGGTAGAAATAGCAGTTAAATCTCCTTCAAATTGTACCATACCCTTAAAATGAAGGAACACATTGGATAAAAGTCTTGGACGGGCTGTTCATTGTTTCAGTTTGAACAAGAACAACAATGAAGTCCTAAGCAGTCGGCAAGCTTCTAGAGCGGGGGTTCTCAACTATTCTTTTATCTTTGGTCCCTTTGATTACTATTGTATTTTGGTGGACCCCCATAGACATTCAATGTTTAAAAACTAGTTTTAGAGATTTTTCTTTCTAAATTCCTATTTTCTTTTTCACAAATTTACTTAGTATGTTGAATTGTGTAGAATGTTAGAGAAAGAAACCAATTATTTTCTTGCAATAAACACAGAGTATTTTTTTTACCGTTACTATACTACTGTGAATCCCCACTATATTATTTTGGTTGTGTGTATCTTATATAGATCCCTGTGGTCATATGGACCCCGGTTGAGAACCACAGTTCTAGAGCGTCATTCGATCTAGTTAATGAAGCAGTCGAATCTTCTACAAATTTATAATCATTTTTACATTGGAAGATCACTTGTTCTTAAATCTTAGAAGAGCATGCCTCTGAATTAATTAATACATGATAATCGGGGTACCAGATGTTCTTAAATCATGACCTTACATAAATTAACGCATGACAATCTCAGCTAAGTTTCTAATCAAACAAGTTTTCTGAAGTCGTTTGGTTTGTGATTGGCGGATTTCGATTATTTCTGGAAAAGGATCAAGTTAACAAAAAATGAATATTTTAGAGTAGACGTAAACTATAATTCTTCGAGTTTTTGTTGTTGTTGTTGTTGTTGTTGTTGTTGTTGTTGTTGTTGTTGATGATGATGATGATGATGATGATGATGATGATGCTGTTATTGCTGTTGTGTGTTAGTATTATTCTTATTTAACCCTACATAGACTTCTGATGTGGCAGATTTATGATAAAAGGATTACATCTTATTTTCAAACATACTGCTTCTAATCAATACTGCTTCAATGTATATACTAGCTTAAAAGCCGCACCCCGTGCGGACTTTTTGGCTAACTTTTGCGGAGGGCTAATTGGGCCTGCGGCCCAAAACTAAAGGGAACTAAATAAAACTATATGTCTATAATTACTATATTTCCCGGTGGTGTTTGATCATAGTTTATGGACGGGTGAGAATTAATTCTCTAATGCAATCATTCTATTGCTCCACTCCCAAGTTGAATTCCAACTGTTGATCAATTTGTCCCAAAGTTTTTAACGAAGTGAATGTCATTTATCTCCCTCTGAGAAACGCCAAGCAAAATGACTGAATTTGCCAAGCTTTACTTGCTAGAAATAGCAACACAAATGCTTTTAAATCAGATCCCAATGCTACTACTACTACAACTACTACTACTAATATTATTATTATTATTACTACTACTACTATTATTATTATAATTCAGTAGTCTTCTTTTCATCGCATGCTATCACTGCACTGCCGAGCGTGGTGCCTTGAGTTTCTGCAGTGGATTGTTTTGATGTTATTTTCACTGTATTGAAAGTGCTTTACATGGGATGTGTGCGGTGCCTAGTAGTGCTATTTTTGTATGTTATATATATTTGTAAGCCCTAGTGTTTTGATTATGTATTTTTCTGTATGTTTTTTTAATCATACCTAATGCACCTATTATTATGGTGATTGTTTCTGTTTTTAGGCTCCACATTCGAATTATCTCAATTTCCAGATCTTTGTATTTTGAGGATTTCTCCGTTTCTTTTTGAGATACACTGTCATCTGTTTGGATTGGTACGTCGATGAGGAGGCATTTTTTTCTTGATGATCTCTGACAACTATATCTGGTCTATTACTCTTGATCTCTCTATTTGTGTGTATTAGCATATCCCAGAGTAAGGTTGCTTTGTCGTTTTTTGAGACCTTTTCTGGGATATGACTATATCATCTTTTTTCTGTTGTCATTCCATTGTGTTGGCATATCGTTATTATTATTATTATTATTATTATTATTATTATTATTATTATTATTATTATTATTATTATTATTATTATTATTATTATTATTATTATTATTATTCAGTAGTTTTATTTTTATTGCGTGCTTTCACTTCACTACCGAGCGCAGCTCTGTGTGCCTTGGGTTTGTGCTGTGGTTTGCTGTGATGCTCTTATGGTTACTGTATTCAAACTGTTTTGCGTAGGATGTGTGCAGTGCCCAGTAGTGCAATTTTCTGTATGTTACATATACTTGTAAGTCCTGGTGTTTTTGTTATGTATTTGTCTGAATATCTTTTTATTATACCTAAGGCACCTACTATGATAGGAATTGTTTCTGTTTTTAGATTCCACATTCGAGTTACCTCTATTTCCAGGTCTTTGTATTTTGAAAGTTTCTCCATTTCTTTTAGGGAAACGTTGTCATCTGCTGGTATTGATACATCAAGTAGAAAGCATTCTTTTCTTCATGATTTCTGACAACTATATCTGGCCTATTAGCCTTACAACTATATCTGGCCTATTAGCCTTAATTTCTCTATCTGTGTGCATTGGCATATTTCCCAGAGTATGGTTGTTTTCTCGTTTTCTGTGACCCTTTTCTGACGTGTGTCTATACCATCTTTTTTCTGTTGTTATTCCATAGTGTTGGCATAGCTTCCAGTGTATGTAGATCCCAGCTCTGTCGCGTTTGATGTCATCCATGAATAATAAGTGGTTGACTTTTTGTAGGCGGCTTTTGAATACATACTCAGCCTTTGCTTTCCTCAGAATCAATGTTACTGGTATCATGCACAGTACAAAGATCAGTGGGAACAGGCAGTCCCCTTGGAAGATGCCTCTCCTGTTTTTTTATTGACCCTAAACTTCTTCCATATGCTGTTAGTTCGGTCCTCCACTTCGCCACACTTTTTCCAAGCAATCGCTCAACATTCGATGCAATACCAAATAGGTTCATACATTCCATAATCCAAGAATGTGGGATCATATCGTACGCCTTACAATAATCGATCCATGACATGGCTGCGTTACTTTTCCTCCTCTTGCAGTTCTAAGTACAGTTTGTCCTACCAGGAGTTGATCCTTGGTACCTCTGCACTTACGCTTGAAACCCTACTGCTCATGTGGCAGCACTCCATTTTCTCCAGATGTTCGTACATTGACTCTGCGACTATTCCAGTCAATATTACTATTATTATTATTATTATTATTATTATTATTATTATTATTATTATTATTATTATTATTATTATTATTTACTTTTAATCTGCATGTTTGTTACAGTCACTTGCCGAGACACACCTAGTGTCATGGGGAGAGTGAAGGATAAGAGATGTTACAGTATGACTGAAAGATTGGAAAGGGGAATTAGCGAAATATCTTCATGTAATACAACACCGATATTTAAATGGTTAGGGTTTTTCTAAGGATGTGGGTAGTGCTTGTCAGTACAATCTGTTAGGTTTCTCTGAGACATGATTCTCCTGGTATCTTATCTATATGTTTCTGACATCGCTTCTTTATCCTACCTAGGGAACCTGCAATAACAGGAACAGTTCGCGTTTTAAGATGCCACATCTTTTGTATTTCAATTTCCAGGTCCTTATATTTACTTGGTTTGTCAAATTCCTTGACAGATATTTTCATCAGTGGGAACACTTACATCTATTAGTCTGTCTACAAGTATTTTCTTCCCTTGTCTTTAATAATTATGTCTGGTCAATTAGCCTGGATCGTTCTGTCGCTATTGATTGGAAAATCCCAGAGGATAGGGACATTTTTACCTTCAACGACTGGCTCAAGGTGATGTTCATACCTGTAAGCAGGAGTGCTGATTTTTTAGTGTGTACATATTTTCCAATGTAAATATTGTCCTACCCTATCGTGGCGACTTTTGTATTCATTTGGTGTCAGCACAGAAAATAGCGAGACGAGATGGTCTATTGTTTCGTCAAATGTGTCGCAGAATCTGCATATAGGGTGAGAGCCGTTTTGAAGAACGTTAGCCTGGTAGCTGTTAGTGAGCAAGCTTTGATCTTGTGCCGCCAATATGAAACCTTCAGTCTCTGCTTTCAGTCCTGAGCTTCTCAGCCATTGTTGGGTTGTTGCTTGATCTACATCAGCATTTCGAATTCGGAGTATATACTATCCATGCACTCCTCAATTTGTTTCTGCTCGTTCTTTCTTGCAGTCTGTTTGATCCATTTTGCTTGTTTTGTGGCAGTGATTTCAGGTTCTTCAAATATTTCAGGATTAATGCCAAGTTTCCTTGCGAATTTGCAAGCTTCCTTGAATGTGATCTTTTGCTGCTTTCATGTTTGCACACAAGTCGCAGCGTCCAGTCCTCTGTACTGGATAAGTACCAGTTCATTGCTATTGTGGAGGTCTTATAGCACAGTTCTACCTGCATCATTCCTCTTCCCCCATTACTTCTAGGTAGGTACAGATGATCAACATCTGCTTTTGGATGGTGCATGTTCTTAGATGTTAGTAGTTTTTTTGTCTTCCTGTCAAGCCGTTGGAGTTCTGTAAGATTCCAGTTAATGATGTTAAAACTGTATTGGATTACTGGAAGTGCCCGAATGTTAATGGCTTCAATGCGATTTTTAGAGTTGATTTCAGTTTTTAGTATGAGTTTTATTCTCCTGTAATATTCCTTTCTTATTTTTCCTTCATGGTAGGATGTTGTATACCATCTCATTCGTTTATCCCCAGGTATTTGTAATTTTCTTGTGGATCAAGTTCTTTGATGGTAGTGTCGGTATCTAATTTAATGGAAGCTGTTTGCCTGATCTTACCTCTTACAAAAGTTGCTTTAGCACACTTATCAAGGCCAAAATCCATCCCGATGTCATTACTGAATTCTTTAACAGATGTTTGCAGCACTACTAGCTCTTCGTTATTTCTAACAAGCAGCTTCACATCGTGTGTGTGTGTGTGTGTGTGTGTGTGTGTGTGTGTGTGTGTGTGTGTGTGTGTGTGTGTGTGTGTGTGCGTGTGTGTCATAAATCTGAATAAGAAGCACACTCTTAAGAATAGACCAGTAAAGTATTAAATCGTTAAAGTTAAAGTCTGGTCATAGAGTGATGCGAAACCATTGGTCACTCTATGATCAGACTTTAACTTTTATATATATATATATATATATATATATATATATATTCAATTTAATATCAGGTAACTAGCACATTAAAAGAATCAGGGAGATTCAGAAAAATATCTGAGATCTCAAGGATTATTGTATATGTTTATATAAAGATATATACGAGTATATATACAGGAGACCAGTAGGTGGACTGGTCAAGCGCTAGAAGAAGATCACGTGTAATGTGTCTCCTAAGACCGAATAATTCTCAAAGGGAATTTAGCGAAGCAACAAAAACGTAAAGCGGGCAAGACCAGTGAAAATTACACAAAAAAAAATACAATTATCTGCAAAAGATATGTTTCGAAATTAACATTTTCTTACCGAAAAATGTTTTTCACATCAGTGCAGAACGTTGGATAGATTTAATTTAGAGAATCGTATACTAAGTTGTACTCCACAAGGAAGCACGTGTATACGGTTCTAAAAATTATACCTTCTACGGCAAAATTCAAAAGTCCTCGTTTTTGCGCGCTAGATCCGTAATCTCCGCAGAAAAAATGTTTCCCATCGGATATAGTAACTCTGAGAATTTGGTTATGGTTAATTAAATTAAACAATGGGGTAAAAAAAAATTGGATATTAATTAATACCAATTTAATACCAGGTAACTAGCACATTAAAAGAATCAGGGAGATTCAGAAAAATATCTGAGATCTCAAGGATTATTGTATATGTTTATATAAAGATATTTACGAGTATATATACAGGAGACCAGTAGGTGGACTGGTCAAGCGCTAGAAAAAGATCACATGTCATGTGTCTCCTAAGACCGAATAATTCTCAAACGGAATTTAGCGAAGCAACAAAAACGTAAAGCGGGCAAGACCAGTGAAAATTACACAAAAAAAAATACAATTATCTGCAAACTTCGGCGAAATTTGAACTCAGAATATGAAGACGGACGAAATGTGGCTCACCGTCTTTGTATTTGCATATGTTGATAGACATATAGGTATGCACGCACGTAC
>NC_142940.1:36481877-36509377 GCF_046866305.1 Octopus bimaculoides
CATTATGAGAAGGTTAGAACAAAGTATCTCTCTGGCTTCATCCGACTGGAGAACTCGCGCTTAATCGGAAAGTCTTTTATTTTTGTATCTTCAACGCGTTGCGAAAGTGTACGATACATGACGCGGATAGTATGCTTAAGATTATATTACCCAATATATGCTACTTTCTATTAAGATGACACAGTAAAATCTGAAGGAGATTTGTTTGCTATCTCCTGCAGATCGAGTAACCACGTCGGCTTGCGTATATTTGATGTATATTAGTGGCCATTAGACTTGATACATAACCCAAATATTTATATCGTGAACATACGAACGGTACGTAATGTCATTCATGTCATCCTCAAGAGTAGAACTGGTATAAATGTAAGGAAATGGCTTCGAATACAAGAATCGAAATCTTGTGGCGGATATTTGAGTCGCAGGCAGTTTTATTACCTATTCAGTGATGACGTTCATCAACGAGTGTTGTCTTTCTATCTGCATGCTGGCATCCTATAATCGAAGATGAGACAACTCTCTTATTACCAACCAAGTTCTATTTTTAATCAATTTTTATCTAATTTAAATTTCAGTGTTGGTTCCCCTGCTAGTTTTCACAGGAGAAAAAAAT
The DNA here is from genome assembly GCF_046866305.1 of Octopus bimaculoides. Lineage (NCBI taxonomy): Eukaryota > Metazoa > Mollusca > Cephalopoda > Octopoda > Octopodidae > Octopus > Octopus bimaculoides. Next base: position 36,482,491 of record NC_142940.1, read on the forward strand.
CATTACTCTAATGATCTATTCTTCCTTTCTTCCTTTCTTCCTTGATACGTTGATTAATTAGATCAAACTGAATTAATAAGCATTTCTTGCCTTAATTCACAATACATGCTAGAACACCATTTGCATTGAAAGCAAACGGTGTCTGGATATTTTCCCCTACTGTTATACTTAAACATAATTTGCATTAGAGCGAAACTTTTAACGGCTGAAGAGGCAAGATGAAACTAAATAAGCAAACAATTGCTTTATTTCTAGGTTTCCAGACACGAAGCATAAACACACAAAGAACTCCGTAGGTTGGTTCGTTATTTCACGTGACACACTCCCTCCTAAATTAATAAAATGATCATAATTTTGGCGTCGTTCCTGAAAGGACTGTGCCATATTCGATAATGTGTTCTTTGGAAATTATTCATGCAAAAAGACTTAAGGAATTCTTTGAAGCCAACTATCTCAATCTAATTACCAAGAATTTACTTCATTTGGTCATTTGGTTAATCTGAAGAGGCTGTCGTGACTGAAGCTTATGTTGTGAAGAATATATAATCCAATCACGCGAAGACTATGGATAAATGCACTAAAGATTCGTCTTCTTTCCGTCCAAATGTGCATCATATATATTTGTGTGTGTGTGTGTGTGTGTGTGTGTGTGTGTGTGTGTGTGTGTGTGTGTGTGCATAAGCACACATACACACACATGAAGGTGTGATCGTAAAAACAAATAACCACAGACTTGAAGAAAAAAAATTAACTGAATGGATATTTATAAAGAAATGAGTGTAATATATAATTTTCTGTTTGAGTTGAAAGCTAAATTATGAACGAAATATCTATCACTTCATCTTAAGAATCGTCGTAAAAATAATAATAATGATGATGATGATAATAATAATAATCTAGCATAACTTTTTTATCAAATACACGCACGGTGTATATATGTGTGTGTGTGTGTGTGTGTGTGTGTGTGTGTGTGTGTGTATACAGACAGACAGTTAATTAATATCCAAGTAAAAACAGCGACACAAGCAGAAAAGAACTAGAAAGAACAAAGCCAGCAAATTTCTGCTGTGAAGAAAAAAAAAGGAAAATAATTCGATGTTTCGGAAATAGGTCCTTCGTCAAAAAGAAGGAAAGAAAAGAGCGGAAAATTGGAAAGAAAACACCTGGTTTTGGTTCAAAGAAACCAGATAGCATTGGAGTAAATAAACTAATATTTTAGCAAAAAGTAAATAGTTGTAACAGAAATATGCAAGCCAATTATTGGAGGGAAAATATGAGTGTGTGGGATATATATTGGTGTACAAGTAGTAGTGAAGCAGTTTGGCCGGCGCCATTTTTTAACTGTGTTTCCTTATACCCTGACTTTTTATAATGAGCTTGAATCAATTATATTTTTCCCATCAAAAGTTCCTGCTTTGTGTTTAATTTAGAAACACTTTTTGCACTACTGTGCCTTTGATTACGCTTGTTCCATCTTCAAGGAAATATTCTGGAATGTTTTTTTTTTCTGTTCTTCCTTTATTTGTAGTTTCACTTCTTGGGTCGAAACAGTATTTTTCTGGTGGAATATGAAGGCAGTTTGTAAGAGTTGTCAGCACTTATCTTTTATCTCTAACTTTAGAACACAAATATCAACATCAAATTCAGATCTTTGCCTTTATAACTCCCTCAACCCTCTGCTCTCTCCAACTACCCCAACCTTTTTTCCTCTTCAACTACCTCAAACAGCTGCATGTCTATAACTCCCTCAATAACATGCCTCTGTCCAAATCCTTCCTTTCATTTTTCACTCATTACATCTTGTTATTCTAACTAATTCTCTGATGAAAATAATTAGTCTGTCTGTTAAATAAATGTATTGGCTAAAACCTTTAAGCAGAATACTTACGTGTCTGACAACAGAACTGTCGCAGCTTGATACAACCTGAGTATTATCAGCTTCTTTAATATCCATAACCTCCAGTTGGGATATTAAAGGTATGCGTGGTAATTTTTAAGGTTCGATACTTAAATTATTTTATATCAATATTTTTGAATCACTACAGGTATTCTCAATTTCTTTTATTTATTTATTTATTTATTTATTTATTTATTTATTTATTTGGTAGTAAAGTCCTTGAAGTTCTTTGTTCATATTCAGGAAATTGTCAGTCAGAGTGCAGTCATAATTTAGAGTTAATAGAAAAGGAATCAGATACGTAACCGGGTGAGGAATGCTTGAGACCAGATCCATTAAAATAATTCGGTATGGCGATTCTATCAGAGCCTGAGCAGATCGCCCTGAAAACGGACCCGAACAGATGCCAATGAGTTTCCAATACAGATAAAGGTTATATTGTATTCATGTATCATTTTTGCAGCATCGATTGATTTTAGACTGTCAAATCCTACGAAGATACACCTCAATATCTGTCCATAGGTATGTTTTGCCTCCACTTTCTGACTTTCTACCTCTACTGTAATGGCCTCTACTCCTCAGAACTAGTCTCGTACTTCCACATCTTAGGCACACTTGCCCCATTCGTATCTCCACCCCCCATCACTCTTGCTGCGTCCAACCCTCTTAGCTTGCACTAACCACTACACTCAGATAGTGGTGAAAATAAAATGTTTTTTCCATATCACTTTGCGCCATTCTCAACGTACCTCCAATCTAATGCAATACGGCTCGCAAGAATGTATTGTAGAGACACAGGTAGAGATTTCCATTTACAAGTCGACAACTAATCTATATACACTACATGAGGCAGAATGGTTGAACAGCCATCCTCATATCATTAGTATGTACGTCCTCATATCATTAGTATTACCGAATTACTGAAATGATTTGGAATGTCCCCATTTCCATTCATATCAATCCTTGTTTCTCGTCTGTTGGTGAGATTTATTCTTGTACAGAAGTAATGATGAAATATATTTTCAATGATTTACGTAATACTTTTTACGAAAATTTATTTTAGAATCTCTCTGTAGACTGTACACAGCCTGGTCAGGAATATGCTAACTTTGATTACATCAAAGCTGACGGAAGTCAATATGTCAGAACTGTGATATTTGGAAGCCATGCTTGCAAATACACTCTATTGATCATAAACTGCAGAATTATTTTACAGAAGTTATAAATGCCTAACAAAGATCGCATCTAAAAGACTGGCCCTTCTCTTGGGAGTTAGAAAGTATTTCAATCCTTAACAGCTTTGGACACTCTACGAGGCTCGAGTAAGTTCTCCCACATCTAAGATGGTGCTGCTATGCACATAGACAACACACGATATGATCCGCGTCCAAAAAAGAACCACTCGACTGATTGGCTTTCAGTAACTGACAGATACACCCCAGTATCTGTCCATAGGTATGTTTTGTCTCCACTTTCTGACTTTCTGTCTTTACTGTAATGGCCTCAGAACTGGTCTCGAACCTCCACATCTTAGGCACACCTGCCCCATTCGTATCACTACCCCCATCAATCTTGCTGCGTCCAACCCTCTTAGCTTGCACTAACCACTACACTCAGTCTTTCTTCATCCGAACGCCGGTCCATTGAACTTTTCAGATCTTCGCCCTGCTCATATTTTTCCTATGAATGTTGACCTGCAACTGCTTAAACATTTGCACTATCAAGCTCACCAGTCTCAGAAGGGCCTACAAAAATCTTAGGCATTGTTCCTTACTCCAAACTCAGTAAGTATTTAAAGAATTAGATATTTCAATACCGAATTGTTTAATGATTTGTTTAATCAAAGAAAGGTCTCAGTTTTGAATTAAATGTCTTTAAAGAAAATAGTTTTGAAAACAAAAGAAAATAATTTACCTTTATATTCATTGATTTTCATTCATAAAGGAAATTTTACAATTCAAAATTGAAAGAAATGTCATTTTAATTGAATTTTAAAACGATTTATTGTTGTAATAAACGAACAAATTCCTTCCCTCTTTACTAAAATAAGCATTCGATTTACTATAAAGCAGAAACAGTGGCTGAGGTGCAATAAATTATATTTGCCACAGACCGTCCTGAAATACAATATCGGAAAGTCTGGTAGCTCCAAAGACAGAGAACGTAGTCAAATATGGTGATATGGTTTTGTTTGTTTTGTTAGTTTTAGTGTAGATTAATGTTGTGTTAATCAATAAGATGAAATATTTATTTGTGATTTTTTTCAGGTGAAGATAAATTTGATGGATAAACGAAGAGAAATCCGAAATGAACAGCAAACAATTTCTGCAGAAGAATCTGATAAGACTATTACATTTATCCGGTGTTCAAACCCAATAGCTATCTTTCATCTTTGATTTTCAGAAGACAAAATGGACAGGCAAAAAAAGGTGGGGAAAGAAAAAGTTAACGACGAATCAATGTACAGTCAATTGAAAGCGGATAAGTCTATAAAGGAAGAAATATAAAAAGAGTTATAAATCGGTAGTATCCACCAAAAAGTAGTAGAGCTCAATGTTGAAGCACTTAGAGATACGCATCAATATATGTATGTATGTATATATATATATATATATATATATATATATATATATATATATATATATATATATATATATATATATATATATATATATATATATATATATATATATATATATATATATATATATATATATATATACAAAGAGAGACTGGGGGAGGAGAGAGACTGGGGGAGGAGAGAGACTTTTCTCTCTAATATTTACATCCCATTATTTGGCAGAATCATTAGCACACCGGACAAATGTTTAGCGGCATTTCACTCGTTTTACGTTCTAAATTCAAATTCTTTGAAGGTTGACTTTACCTTTCATTCTTTCAGGGTCGATAAAATAAATACCAGTCAAGTAATACGGTCGATTTAATCGACTTTCCTCCTCTTAAAAAATAACTAGTTCTGTGCAAAAACTTGTAACTATTACTTAAAGCTTTCTGTATGTTTCGAGATCCGCTATTCCTAAAAACAATTATTTCATGTTCTCACGAAATGCTCTTCCTGCAGCATTAAGAGTATTTTAACTCTTATTTCTAGCGATGTAGGTGCTTCGACACCCTCAGTCACACTTAGCGACGATTGATAATTTCCTTTATGGTACGACATTGCACCTAGCTGTTTATATTAATATTTTATATACACATTAGCATTCCGCTAACTCACCCATAAATTATAATAAATACATATATGCTAACAGGCGGAATTAGCAGTACATGTGCCATTCGAGCAGTCCTCACTGACGATGCCTACAGAATAGGCGAAACTAGATGTTTAGTCTAAAGATTTTCGAGTCGGTCATGTGTTGGCTACCTCACCTTTCAGTATGTGTGCATACATATGCGCTCTTCCTACAGTATTAAGTGTATTTTAACTCTTTATTTCTAACAATGTAGGTGCTTCGGTACCATCAGTAACACTTAGTGACGATTGAATTTTTCCTGTATGGTATCACGTTGCGCCCAGCTGTTTATATTAACTGCGTGCGTGTGCGTGTGTTTGTGTGTGTGTGTGTGTGTGTGTGCGTGTGTGTGTGTGTGTGTGTGTGTGTGTGTGTGCGCGCGTGTGTGTGTGTGTGTGTGTGTGTGTGTGTGTGTGTGTGTGTGTGTGTGTACATAGTTCGGCTCCTGACAACAGAGGCACCTGAAACAATTAGTAAAAGTGTGATACAAGGTCCCAGCTCATACTCCCTTGCAAATGACTACTTTGGCTATGTATCCCTGCGTGAGTATGCATGTGTGATGATATCTATGTTTATAACTGTTTATTCATGTCCCATTACTTTGAGAGATCAATAAAATAAATACCAATCATTAAAATAACTACAAGATACGATATAATTGACTTAACCCCTAAAAGCGGTACCGATAATGTATTTTAGCAACCCCAAGGAAGGCAAGTTGGTGACAGGTGAAATAAGAATGTTTTTCGTGGCTTGGGGTTTTGACTGCCCTTTTTAGTATGTAAGAAGACCATTTAATGGTCTTCTCTTCGTGTATAAATTTTTATACACTCATATACATATATACATATATATATAAGTTTCAGCCATTGGACTGCGCTCCATACTGGAGCACCACCTTGAAAGGTTTAGTCGAAATAATCGATCTCCAGTGCACATTGTTTTTTAATCCGATACTTATTCTATGTTTCTTTGGCTGGACGTAAGCAAACCGACACCGGTTGTCAAGCGCTGGTGACGACAATTACACACACACTTACACACAGACATATATTGGGTCATTCCATTAATGTGGGGGGTTTTTTCAATTGCTTGAGCTAAAAGTCGGAGGGGGACGGGATACTTTGTCCTTATTCTTAGTGCTACTTTTAAAGAGTGAAGTTCGATTTTAACAGTTATTTTTTCAAAGCTATAATGGAAGTGACAAAGGAGCATCATATTCGGCATATTTTGCTTTATGAGTTCAATAAAGGCAAAAACGCAACGGAAAGAGCGAGGAATATTAAATGCAGTATATGGAGATCGGACAATAAGCATAAGCTAGTGTCAACGGTGGTTACAGCAATTCCGAGCTGGAAACTACAGCCTAGAAGATGTATTCCTCACAAACTTTCAGAGTTTGATCGCGCTCAGGGATTGAATGTGTGCTCTTCTTTGCTGTCACGTCTCACGAATGAACCTTTTTTGGACCCAATAATGACCGGTGACGAAAAATGGGTTCTCTACAAAAATGTCAAGTGCTGAAGACAGTGAGTAGGGAAAGGAGAAACAACGGCACCCTAAGCTAAAGGTCTTCACACACGTAAGGTGTTGTTATCTGTTTGGTGGGATATGAAAGATTTAGTCCACTTTGAACTTTTAAACCCAAACCAAACGATAACAAAGATCTACTGCGAACAGCTTGAGCGACATAAGTCAGCGTTGGAAGAAAAACGACTATCTTTGTTTTCAAGATGAAAGGTGTTCTTCCGTCGGCTATATACAGCGAGGATGACATTTCAAAGGTTGGAGCAGTTCGAATGGGGAATGATGCCACAGCCACCATATCGCCCCATCTGATTATCATTTATTCCGCAATCTTCAAAATCATTTGGACGGAAAAAATATGAATTCTGTAAACGAGGTCAAAACAGTACTGGAGGAGTATTTTTCGTCATAGACAAGTGAATTTTGGAAGAGGGGCCTTGCAATTCTACAAGATAGATGGAAGAGCATCGTAGAAAATGAAGGAGAGTATACTTTAGATTAAAAAGAATTTTGCTTATCTTAATTTTGAAAAATAAAAGAAGTTTAAAAAGCCGCATTATTTATGGGATGACCCAATATATGTATATAACCGACGGGCTTCCATATACTAAATTCACTTATAAGGTATTGGTCAGCCCGAGGCTATAGTAAAAGATAATTGATCAAGTTACCGGGCCGGATTGAACCCGAAATCATTTAGATGCAAAGCGAGCTTCTTACCACACATCTATGCCTTTAAATATTAAAGTCTCTTGGTGTATAGTTATGGTCATGATCTTCACTAATCAATTATATTTCAGAAACCCAATAACAGAATTTTTATACAAAATATATAGAACATGGAGTATAATAATGAAGTATGTTATTTTTGCTTTGTAGTAAAACTTTATTGTTGCCTATAGTTTCTATATAAATTCAGATCAGTCTTAATCAAACAAATAAACGTGGTTGAAAGCGACCCAGCCATGACCATCACATCCTTCTCTATATCTAGGATTACATGACGAAGTAACTTGTATTCTTTTTATTTCCAGGATGGTAGAGAAGATGGCTGCTATTTCGAGGTCAAGCGACCACGTAGAAGCTCCGCTGTTTTCTTAATGTTACGATTGCGTGATCTAAATGGGTAATGTTTACACCATATAACGTGAAGGCGCATAGCTTAGTGTTTAGGGTTTTGGGCCCTTGATCATAAGGTCGTGGGTACGATTCACTGCGTATTACACCCTTAAGAAAAGTACTCCATTTCACGTTGCTCTGAAGTGAGTACTAACTGAATGCTTGTTACCCTCCCTACAACTGTAACGATGTAGATGTTCCATTTCAACAAGGGTGAGACGGTCTGTGTGTCTTCTCGACTATACTGGCACCTAAAACAATTAGTGAACGCTCTCATTTAGCGACCTCTCCATGGATATTTTTGTTAAACTCGTTAACTTGATAATTGGTATTTTTTATCTGAGGTCGTTTGTTGAAGCGAAGAAAAATGTATTGTGATGTAATTAAAACTATCTTAACCGTCAATAGCAAGTGAATGTAACATGGTAGAATGTATGCTTTCGTAACTTTCACTTGCTAGTAGCCACAAGCATGCACGATGCTTTCGTAATGTCGTACATGCTACTAAATCACACTCTCTTGCTATTGATGGCTATGGTGTTTATGATTATATCACGACACATCTTTTCTACTTTCAACAAACGATCTCGAGTCAAAAATATTTCTTTGTGCATACAGTTACAACAAACACCATTTAACAAGTTTATTTCAGTAATAGCCTTAGAGAGATTGTGAGGCAGAAGAACCCAGTAAACAAACCACCACAGCAACAATAAAAATCGATGTTATAAAATAGGTAGTCTATGGTATTTCTCGAACATATAAAGTGAATTTACTTATTTTCCGGCTGAAGAATTCAGTAAAACTCGAATGTAAACGATAAACTCTTTAGATGGTAATTCAAACAGTAAATATTCTTGTACTCTTAAATGTCAACTTTTAAGAAAGAAGCAATTTTATTGTTCTTGCTTATAAAAAGAGGATTATTAAATATCAATATGTTTGGGTCTGAGAGTCTCAGCTGATGATGATAAGGGCGGAGATGGTGGCAATGATGATGGAGGCAATGATGATGGTTGTTATGGGGATGGTGGTAGTGCAGACTGTGGTAGAGATGGTGGGGATGACGACGGTGGTGGGAGGGTGAACGTGGTGGGGGAGCGTGGAGATGGTGAAAGTGATGGAGTGTGTAGGCGGTAATGATGATGGTCGGGATGGTAATGATGATGAGGATGATAATGGTGGTGATGATGTTGGCGGTAGTGGTAATGATGGAGGTGGTGATGATGATAATGGTGGTGATGATGATGATAGTTGTGGTAATGGTAATGATGATAATGCCGTCACTGCTGTTCTTGTTTAACCATAGGATGAGCTCTGATCAAGATGACCTACGATCCTCAACGCTACAACCATAACCTTCCCATCTTTTTTTTTTTTTTTTGTATATCTTCATAGGACTACTTATTTCAGTGTGTACTTTCCTTTTTTCTTTCTTTCTGTAAGACGTAAGGGCTATTATTTCTAGCAGGTCGATAGACCACATACAGCTTCCTTCAGTACCTGGGGGTCAATAAGGGTTAATATTATTTGCAATTGACATATTTGTTACATCATCTCCATTTCTACGACAATTAAGCTTCGATGGTTAAGTCCATTTATTTGTAAATATGTACCAATGCTTTTTACAACTCACCGTTATCAATAGTGGGAGCACTGTATAATTGCTAACTGTAATGTGAGTCTGCAATACTCAACTGACTATACCCATAATAGTATGAGTGCAATATAAGTGTAAAGGTGCATGGCTGAGTGATTAGAGCGTCGGACTCACAATCACGAGGTAGTGAGTTCGATTCCCGGACCGGCCTGTGTGTTATGTTCTTCAGCAAGATACTTTAATTTTACGTTGCTCCAGTTCACTCAGCTCCAGAAAGGAGTTGCGACGTCACTGGTGCCAAGGTGTATCGGCCCCTTTGCCTTTCCCTTGGATAACATTTGTGGTGTGGAGAGGGGAGGCTGATATGCACGGGTGACTGCTAGTCTTCTATAAACAACTTTGTCCAGACTTGTGCCCCAAAGGGTAACTTTCTAGGTGCAAACCCATGGCCCTTCATAACCGAAAAGGGTCCTAAATATAAGTAAAACAAAAGGTGAAATACGACCGAAGTATGTATTAAGGATAGAAAATATCGTTAGCCAGTGAGTAATCTATTTTGTTTCGTCACAGGACTGCGGCTATGTTGGGGTACCGCCCTGAAGAGTATCACCGAACAAATCGACGCCAGCACTTGCTTTGTTTCAGTTTGGTACTTTTGTGGGAAATTAAACAAATCAACACGGGTGTCAAGTGGTGGTGGTGACGCCCCTTATATATATATAGAGAGAGAGAAAGGCTTCCACACAGTTTCTTATTTCTTTATTGCCCACAAAGGGCTAAACATTGAGGGGACAAACAAGGACAGACAAAGGGGTTAAGTCGATTACATCGACCCCAGTGTGTAACTGGTACTCAATTTATTGACCCCGAAAGGATGAAAGGCAAAGTCGACCTCGGCGGAATTTGAACTCAGAACGTAATGGCAGACGAAATACCGCTAAGCATTTCACCCGGCGTGTTAACGTTTCTGCCAACTCGCCGCCTTGTTTCCTCACAGTTTCTGTCTACCAAATTCACTGACATGGCATTGGTCAGTCCAGGACCATAGTAGTAGACACTTATCCAATGTGCCATGCTGTGGAACTGTATCCGAATTTTCGTGGATACAAAACAAGTTTCTTAACCATACATCTATGCCCGCGCTTACATTTCTTTTTAATTTTTACTCCAGCAAGCGTGGGAAACAACTCTGCATATTGAAACTCACTTCCTCGGTGAAAGTTTTCTTCCGCCGAAATTTACTGAAGCAGAAACCAAACGAATTTCTAAGTACCTTATATGATGGTATGTAAGAATTTTTTATTTTAAAAATGCCTCAAAAAATCAACTCGGGTCCTATATACGATTTAGGTGCATCTTACACACTTGTGCGTCTTTTTACCCCGCATCATCACTCTGTCGTAATTAATACAAGGAACTAGAACGGGACGGCGAATAAAGAAAAAATGGTGTTCCGACCTTCAAAATTATGAATCCTCACCGAGGTACTGCTTCAAGAAGGATGAACTTTCTCACTCATCGAAATTGAGACCAGCAAAATAGCGCAATTGAGTTACTGATAATACTCCCTAATATACATTACTAGGGCAGTCAATCTATCACTGATTGATACATCGAATTAGAATTAAACAATTCTCAATTACAACTGTCAACTTGCTTTATTTCCAATGTCTCTTTATTACATTTCTTGAACGTATGCACGTTCTTCATACTCGCACACACACGTGCGCACACACATACACACAAACACAAACTTCCACACGCTCGCTCAAACGCTCTCTCTCTCTCTCTCTCTCTCTGTCTCTCTCTCTCTCTCTTTCAGGAAGTGTCAAACAGTTTTTGTATCTATCTCAATTGCATGAAATACATGTTGATTGAATTTTAAAGCACTTGATTGATTGACTGATTGATTGATTGTTACTTGTGATGATATCGATTTTATCGATTTACGAAGAATCACAGAAAACTTAATAGGTACGCACACGTTTGGGTTTACATGTGCGTGCAGCGGTGTTTGTATCCATGTATATGTGAGTGTGTGCGAGCATAATTTTCTATATGTATATACACAAGTAGATAGTTCGATATATATATATATATATATATTTAAAAAATAACGTCGACCACTAACGTGGACAATTAATGCGCTAGAAATAGATCACATCTTGTGTCTATTTCTGAATCTCTTTGATTCTTTAAATGTGCTGGCCTCCTGATAATTAATCGATATTAATTAATATATGAATAATTATCAGATTTTATAATTATATATATATATGTGTGTGTGTGTGTGTGTGTGTGTGTGTGTGTGTTTGTATGTGTGTGTGAGTGTGTGTGTGTATGTATGTATGTATGTATGTATGTATATCCTTATAAAAAAACAATGTTCGTTTCGACGTTGACCACTGAAAATACCAAACAAAATTGATATTTCAGGCTTTGCGTATCATGTAAATAAATTTCACCATTCTGCAGATAACTGTGCACTTATTTTCCGAAAAGAGAATGTGGGGGTCGAGTTGGTGGTGTATTGGCTCCTATTTCTAGCAATCCACGTACTGTCTAATTCACTGTAATGCCTTTTTACGGAGTGAAAAAATACACCACCTATCACTCAATTCACCTCCAACTTTCTCTAAGTTTATGCATTACATTTATTCCTTCGAAGTCACCGCTGGACTTCTGTTTTCTCTCTGTCTATACGTCCCTCTTTATGTCTCTATCTCTCCCACTGTCTCTCACTCTCCCTCTCTTGTTGTATATGTGTCTCTCTCTCGCTACCACTACCTCCTTTTCTCTCTAGAGAAAAAATACGTGAGACAGATAAAGAGTGTGTTAGGGAGAAAAAACAAGTGAGACAGAGAAGGGAAGAGACAGAAGACAGACATATGTATATGGAATACATCTGAGCAACGTACAGACCAGACTGAAGTCCGGGAGGCCTGCTAGTATGTCATTGTATATGGAATTACTGGGCTTTTTGTATGTCTTGGTGATGGCGCTTGTGAGGAGTCTTGAATGTGTGGAAGTGTTTGATTCATCAATATCTTTTGTTTTGTCTGCGATGATGTGTAGATTGTGTGATTGTTTAATACTGGTCATATAGTAATTTAAGGATTTAAGGAAGGAGTTACAATAATGCCGAAACCTTACCTGCTTTACAATGTTCCATAAGTCAGTCTCGAAGTTCGCAAGGTCTTTCATACGCGCGGGGCACTGTCGGGATTTGAAGCTAAACTTATCCGCAGATGCAGTAGTGGAAGGGTTTTCATAGAAGAAAGCTTTCCAGAGCATTCGTTTGATGACGCGTTCGGTCTTCTCTGTGAATCGTATCAAGTAGATTTTCCTTAGAAGTATTTGGATATTTCTTAGCGAGTACGGTAATGGTTGTCTCTATTGCAAACTGTTGGTCAGACGTTCGTGAATGGCGCTCAACAGAGTTTGGAGCAATTGTACGAAGACAAACGAAAGAAGGACACTCAACACATATATGTATCAAAACAGTTTGATTCAAGCTCCTTGGTACTCTGAGTTTCAAGCGTGTCGCTAGTCATCGGCCATTGAGTCTGAATGAGAGTTCGATTCAAGAGAGTCGATGTTTACTACTGGACATTAGCCTGCGATTAGGCGAGAAAGGTCACGTGATGTCGTAGTTTGATGTTAGTATATCAGCGATAACAATTATTTGGAAAATACCGCATGGTGAACAGGAAGTCGACCGTGTGGTGAACAGGAAATCAGCCGCGTGGCCGCGGGAAGTTGGAAGGGGCAGTAGATGTGGGAGTATATATGTATATATGTATATGTGTATATGTGTATATGACCATATATCTATGCGTATGCATCCGTACTTATACGAGTGTGTATGTATGTGTAGATGTGCATTCACACAACCGCGCGCGCGCACACACAAACACATACACACGAGCGCGCACATACACACGCGAACGCGCGCACATACACACGCGAACGCGCGCACATACACGCGCGAACGCGCGCACACATAAGCACACACATACACACACGCACACGAGCATCTACACACGCGGGTACGCACATACAAGTGTGCACGTGTACATACATCAACACGTACGGGTGCACACGTATATGGGCGTGCACATGCGCCTCAAGTGACGTAGCCATCTACATAGGTCGGCCCTCTATAGGAACGATGGACTAGCTATCTCAAGCCATATGACAAGCTCAGGAAGAACGTGATAAACATATTCAAAGAGCTCGGCCTGTCCATGATGATTACTACCAACCTGACTACGATCGATTTCTTTGAAGTAACCTTAGAACTGAAGACGGGCAAATACTACCCCTACAAGAAACCGAATGAAGAAGCGGTATATATCCACAAGAGTTCAAACCACCACCACCACCACCGCTGTAATTAGAAACATGGTTGCAAGCATTAGCAAACGATTATCTAGTCTCTCGGCCAATAGCAAGATCTTTAATAGGGCAGCCCCTACCCCACTACAATGATGCTTTGGCTAGGAACAGATTTTCTGAGAAGCTCACGTATGCGGACGAACCCCAAACCCCTCTCGTCACCCCAAGAGAATTAGGAAAAGGAAAATAATCTGGTATAACACCTTATTTAAGCTAGTAGTTTCTACCAACATAGCCAGAAATATTTCCCCAGAGGCCGTAAATATTACAAACTCCTCAAACTCCATAATGTCAAGATAAGCTACTCCTGCCTAGACAACATCACATCTAATATCGCACGCATCAACAAACGTGAAAACGCGCCCACACAACTCTCGATCCCAACCTGCAACAGTCGAAATCCTACCACCTACCCTCCAGGAAGATCCTGCCCCTCAAGGGCTGTAGTATACAGAGCCACTCTTACAGCATTCGATAGCATTACTAGGCACTATACAGGAATGACAGCCAATGGTTTCAAGGGAAGTTACTCCCAACACTTGCATTCATTTAGATCCAGGGACAACGTAAAATCTACTTCTCTGTTGTGCTCTCCCGGGAGGCTTCGTGACCTCCAAGACGAAACACCCTGCATCAAGAGGATATTGTCGACGGAGCGCCACCATATTCACCCTGCGCCCCTAATTGCCAGTTGTGCCTCCAAGAAAAACTTCATTTCATCTACCAACCCGCAGTATCCATCAACAAGAAATATGAGGTAATGTATTGCTGTCACTAGAGGTACACTTTTCTGATAAACTTCAAGCCACTGGCCGCCCACAACCTGGATAGATATACCTCCTTAGTACCCACCACCTCTAGCACCGCCTGTACCAAGGTCACCATCACAAACTAACCCCCAAGAACAGTAAGGCAAATCACCAATTTCCAACACTCTTTTATGCCTGTCTACCCGCATACTCTTACTCCTTGTACATCACCCTTTGTACATAACCGCACGAGTATATATGCACGTGCACGCGCATATGCGTGAGTGCACGTATCCATCTGCTCACCGTACGCATGCGCACGGGTGTATGTGCACTGGTGTACATGTACGTGCATGTGCGCCCATATACATGTGCACCCGTGCGTATCTATGTATGTACATGTGCACACTTGCGTGCTCGAGCCCGCGTGTGCAGGTGCTCGTGTACATATATACATGGAGGCAAAAGTGTGCACGCGCGCGCGTGCGTGTGTGTGCGCTCGCTCGGATGGGTGAATGTACATCTACACACACATACACGCCCGCATAAGTACGGTCGCATAGTCGCAGATATATGGACATATACATGTACACACACACACACACACACACACACACACATATATATATATATATATATATATATATATATATATATATATCTTTAGTGTTAATTCTTCATTAATTGTTATTTTTCGTCTTCTGTTTTCTTTTTTCCTTTTATTTTTTTCTTCAAATTTCTTCTACTCTTCTCTTCCTTTTCTTCTTTTATGTTTTTCTCTTCACTTCTTCTTAATCATTTATTCATTTTTTTCAGTTTCCTTCTCCTTCCCTTTTCTTTTTATCATTCACATTATAATGTGGGGCAGTGGTTCTCAACTGGCGTCCTAAATCCGTATCCAACATTTTGAATATGCAAAATATAAAATAAAAAGAAGATAAAACTTGAATATGGCCGTGTATTTAATAAAACACGCTTGAACAAATGCCTCTATATATTCACATGCACATGCAACAACAACACACACACACATACATACGTGCATGCATGCATACACATACATACATACATACATACATACATACATACATGCATACATACATACATACATACATTCTTATGTAAATACATATATGACTCCTTTCGTTCATACAAACAAACATACATACGTTCAACATGTTGAATGAACCGATAAGTGAAATTTGAAGTGCCAGTCAACTTCATTACGATGTGTGTGTGTGTGTGTGTGTGTGTGTGTGTGTGTGCAAGTGCGCGTAAGTGTGTGTGTGTGTGTGTGTGTGTGTGTGTGTGTGTGTGTGTGTGTGTGTGTGTGTGTGTGTGTGTGTATGTGTGTGTGTGTGTGTAGGTATTGGAAAGTTTCTCTCAAACACTATCTGCTCGAAATGTAAGACAAATTGCGATCACAATTGATTTAGCAATAACGATCTAATTAGTTAAACTTATTTGATGAGAAGAGGAAAGCACTAAATTAATGCGTAATAACATATTAATCTGGTTTTGATAAGTACGGTGGAATTTCTGAAGTGTTTTGGTGTAATTAGACCTTCTCAACAAAACAAAGCCGACGCCTTACTTGCCAGATTAGAGGTAGGACAATTGTTATATTGGTGTGTATTAACGTACGTGAGTAGACGTCAAAAATTGTCGAAATATTTGGGGATATATTCACACATATCCATATATACAACTATAGATGAGCATCTGCATGTGTATGTGTCCATGTGTGTGTGCGCTCAAATACCTATGTATATATACACATATATATGCACTCAAATACATATATATATGTACACATATATATATGTGTGTATATATATATATATATATATATATATATATATATATATATATATATATATATATGTATATATGTACACACGCATAGACCTATATATGTGCATATAACATATTTTGCCGTAGATATCGGTGCGCTTGTGTGTTTACGTGTATGTATAATAGCATATATATACATTTTTGTGAGTGAATGTATGTGTACATACATACATACATACATGCATACATGCATACACCAAAAACACCAAAATATACAGATGTATTCCTGTTTCAGAGAGTTGACTACTTCTGGCGATAATGCTATCAAGAGGTTTCGTGATCGCCACAGATTTTACATAAAATTCATTATGTCATATCACGTACGAAATGAAATTAGATATTTTTGATTCACCATAAAAAATAGAATAACCCAAGTAAAATTTCTTTGAATATCATATCAAAATTGTAATTTCTTGTTTTCGCTTTATTTATTCTGTTTTCTATTTTAGCAACAAATGTGAAGAAGCAACTTATTTCGCTTTAAAACTAAAACCAGTGAAAACTCCTTTAATATTTTGTTTCTCTTTTTCTATTTCTTCTAAGGAAATCAGAAAAATTAAAGCTAATATTCTTGTTGTTGTTGTTTTAAAACCATTTATTTGAAATAGTCATGAATGTGTATTTGTGTGTGTGTGTGTGTATGTGTGTGTGTGACATGTATTTCAACGACGAAGACGAATAAGGTAATGTTAACATACAAAATAAATTTTGGATTTATTGAAATCATTTCTGCTTCCAGAATGGGTTTCCCAATCATTTGGTGGTAGTTAGTACCAACTCCAAATGAGAAGGGGAGATAATCTCAATAATTCTTCAAAAATAATAATATAAATAATATATATATATATATATATATATATATATATATATATATATATATATATATATATATATATATATATATATGCATATGTAAGTATATATATATATATATATGAATAGAATCAAATCAACCTTATTTCGAGGTGTACGGATAACATCGGACTGATTATGGATTCCGTTTCTCGCACGATCCGTTGTTTCAGGTGACAATGGAGATGAATTTCGGATTTGGCTGTACTGGAGTTCAAACACGATGGATCACACATTTTTACTTATCTCATCAGGTCATGTACTTTCATCCCCGACATTTACTCGTACCCCCTACTGAGTGGTAATTACACATTCATAATGGTCAGAGAGAGAGAGAGAAAGAAAGTCTCTCGTGAAGTTCATTCAGCCACGTTGTAGAGTTATCTTACATCAATATTCATCCACTCTAACTATATTCTTGACAGCACCTTCAAGAAGAATTTTGGCGCATTGAAATATCTCACGAACAACAACGTTTATGCCAAATTTTTTATCAAGAGAAATTTCAAACTTCAAGGCAGAACACTTTTTCTATACTTTCTTTATTGTTTATGATTTTACTCTCTCAGCAGCAAACCAAAACACATCTGTTATCTTAAATTCTGTAACAAATTTCTCAACAGGTTTATCTGAACTCATCATATCTAGCATGCGCATCGCAAAAAAATATGCAGTATTCTTTGGATTACAGGCTGGATAAAGGATGCATAGTTTGAAGGTAAATACGCTGCGTATATTTTATTCTCATATAACATTTCTATTCTGGTGAAACCTGAACAGCTGTCCACAACATGAAGAATTCTACAGTTTTCAAGGATATCTACCATGTGCAAAGTCCTCGGAAGCCAGAACCCTGTGTAGTCCGGCTTCCAGTACAAAATAGTTTCCAGATTACTCAATAATGGTCTTGTTTGTACTCCAGCCTTTTTATTTCTACGATATATAACAGAATAACCTTTAACAACTTTCAAGGTGCATTTACCTTTTTTCCTATGGTGACATACATACGGAGAATCAGACACCCTTAGATGGGGTGTATCCTTAAATCGTTTAAATCCTATGGATGCCTTTTTATTTGACATTGATATGGTTCTCTTTATCGTCGGGGAACATTGCCACAGTACTGCAATTTAATCTGTATTATATACTTGCTCGAAGACGAAGATCTCGTCAGATTCGAGCTTTACAAAGATAGATTGATAGATAGATAGATAGATAGATAGATACATACATACATACATACATACATACATACATAGACAGACAGACAGGCAGGCAGACAGACGGACAGGCAGGCAGACAGGTGGACAGGCAAGCAGATAGACAGACAGACAGAGCGACAAACAGACAGACAGACAGACAGATAAACAGACAGACAAACAGACAGATAGAAAGACAGACAGACAGACAGACAGACAGACAGACAGACAGACAGACAGACAGACAGATAGATAGATAGATAGATAGATAGATAGATAGATAGATAGATATTTAGTACTCTATAGTCAGTTCTTCGCCACACATTTCAGGCATATGAATTCCATAATGTTTCTTCAACCTTTACAGCTATTCTTGCTCGTAATTTCACTCTTATTACACTTTTTGTCCTTCATGGTACAACTCAGCCTGTTTCATTACTATGGTACCCGGCAATTCGGGTGCCCCATCACTCCGACTCGTGAAGTCCATGTAACCAACACTCGATTAAGCTTTGTATTTTCGCCAGTTTTCACATCTTTTCTAATTCTAGTTTACTTCTTAGAATCATTTTCTGTTAAGGATTGAAATATTTTCTTCCTTTGTTTTTCAATGTCATACACAATTGGTGAACCAATACTATAAGTCTAACATAGTTTCCGCACCTAAACCCTACAATCCAGTTTTCTCACCACTTTCGCCTTCTCTTGCATTGGTTTGAGCTTTCTACCATCCTGGATACCGACACAATACTTGGAAGATAAACGAGACTTGAATTCCGAAAATCACCATAGCTACAGCAATAATCGACATCAAAACATTCCAAATGACGCGGAACACTGCATGGGGCCACCCAGCAAACAAACTAGTCTGGAGAGTCGCAGAAAATACAAGTATCCACTCAAAATTATGTCCAGATTAATAATGGTTCCGGACCATCACTTGTCGGGAAATCCGTGATGTACCCCTATCTGGTCTTACTGATGTATTAACATCAGTAAGACCAGATAGGGGAACCTTCTCAACCCTGCGAAACCATTTAATCTTACATCGAACATTTGTTCTGTGAAAATTTTGCGCATCATAATACTCTCACACATGCAGGCGCGTATGTTGTACGTGTATGTATCTGACTTTCTATGTTCGTTTGAATCTGTGTGATGATTCATTTCATACATAAATCAGCTTCTGGATACAATTTTCTAACAGAGAAACCATAAGAAGACGTTCAAACGATATATGCCATGTATTTAATTATTACATGACTGCACTATATTGGTATTATCTGAAGGAAGCCCTACATTATAATTATGTAATTTATTATGCAATAATCAGTTATTAATGCAGCACCAGTTACATGTAACAAATATACAACAATGTTTATTACATACAGATATAGACGTGGTCATGGCTGTGTAGTTAAGAATGTCCGCTTTGTAACAACGTAGTGTTGAGTTCGATTTCACTGCACGGTAACTTGAGCATTTTTTTGTTCTAGAGTCCTGGTTTGACCAAAGCCTTGTGGGGTAAATATCATAGAAAAAAATTGTGAAGTTCTGCAGAAGCCTATTCCTGTTCTTCATTATTAGATTTAATCTGTGTCCCAGTTTAGCGCGAACGAATACCTCATGGACGTTTTTAATAGTCACACACATACACAATATTTGCAATTGGAGCCTGTGACCAGATGTTTCGTTTCCGGCTCATTTTCTTGATATTTTGCTATTGTTTATAGATGGTCGATCGATCTACTTCATCTTGTTGTTGTTTTTGTTGTTGTTTAACTCCAAGTCAACCCTGAACGAGCAGGGGTTTGTTGTTTCCCAACTGTGGCCATTCTGGTTTCCTTTGATCTTTGACTTGGGAGTCCACATACGATTTTTTAGAGGTCCGTGCAAGTAAAATAGTAAATTAGTTAGAAATAGTAAATTAGTTAGACATAGTAATATATAGACATAGTAATATATTAAGGGTCCATGGAAAAATTTTAATTGAGATGTATTCATTGGAAAAAAACAAGTTTCTTTCTCTAACATTTTACATAGTTCAACCTACACGCGTTAATGTTTATAAAACAAAATAGGAACTTTGAAAGAAGTGTCTATAAAACTAGTTTTTAAAACACAGAATTGCTGTAGGGTTCCACCAGAGTAAAATAGTAATCACAGATGTCCATAAGTAAAAAAAATGGTTGAGAACCACTTGCCTAGATCTACAATATCGGATGTCCTATCTTTTTGTTGTTACATTTTTTTTTCAGGACTGTCAATTTATCAAGTCGAGCGACTGCGTAGTCTCCTTCATTGGCTCGATCCTTAAGTGAGTGTACTGTGCGGCCCATTTAAAGCAGACATTGCAGCCAGGTTATACAGTCTAGACTATACTATTTCACGATAAGATGCAAATGGTTTTTCTGTTTAATGAAATGAAATCAATATATTTCTATGGTAACGTTATTCCTATCAGTTCTCAACGGTAGAACTTACCCAGGAGGATGACTTCTTAGAGATGCAGACGAAATTCTATTTACAGAAAATCTCGGTAATAAATATTCTTACATAAACTGATAATAGAAGAACTCTGCTGCGTAGATGTTTAAAGGAATCGTGGGAAGTCGTCTAGTAGGTAAACGCTTCTTAAACGGATTACGGGATACGATTTCGCATTCTGATTGAAGCCACTTTACGTTTGCTATGGTAATTTATGATTAACGGCAATTTTTATAGAACTTGAACACCTGACAGCTGTTTTACCTGAGCCGGAAATTTGGGGCCAACCAATATTCTTTTCTACTCTAGGCACAAGGCCTGAAATTTGGGCGTGCGGGGCACTCGATTAGATCGACCTCAGAACGCAATTGGTGCTTAATTTATCGACCCCGAAAGGATGAAAGGCAAAGTCGACCTCCGCGGAATTTGAACTCAGATCGTAAAGACAGATGAAATACCGCTAAACATTTCGCCCAGCGTGCTAACGTTTCTGCCAGCTCGCTGCCTTTTTTTTTTTTTTGCCGACCAATATTGAGTGCAAAAGGATTAAGATAAACAGAGAGGAAAAATAAAAAGAGAAAGAACAACTTAAAAAGGAAAATGGTCTATGTTTGAAGGTTTAAAATTTTAGAAAATAATATTCAGCAAATGTGGTACAGAATATAGGATATTCAAGATATAGCAGTGTATAAGCTATGACAGACAATTATCCGGAAAGATAGGGAGTGTCGGATTATGGGTGATAGAAGGAAAATAGGTAGAGGAACCGAACTAAATCTTTAGTTTGGGGACAAAATATTGTATTCACTGAAAATTTAGACAAAAGTAACCCAATACCTTCTACATGGATGTATAAGTGTGCGTGTGAGTATTTGCGAGTGTGCGTGTGTGCGCGCGCGCGTGTGTGTGTGTAATACAGGTGTCTTTATTCATGAGATTATGATGTCTGCGAATCATAAAATATACTCAAAGCGTTTATTGGCAGCATGTAGGAGTTTTATTTCAGAAATTACAACTTTCAAGATGCTTTGTCTGTAGAACAGCTCAGATGGATTCAGATTCTTTACACTGTATAAATGTAAAAGACTGTAAAAGACCATTGCAATAAAACACACACACACACACACACACACACACACACACACACACACACACATACATATATATATATATATATATATATATATATATATATATATATATATATATATTATATTCTTTTTCTTGTTTGAGTCATTAGAGCATCACCTTAAAAGGTTCTTTTTAGTCGAAGAAATCGACGACAGGACTTATTCTTTGTGAGCCTAGTACTTATTCTATCGGATTCCTTTTGCCGAACCACTAGGTTACGCGGATGTAAATAAACACACCAACATCGGTTGTCAAGCGATGGTGGGGAGACAAACACAGGCATACAAAAGTATACATATATATATATATATATATATATATATATATATATATATATATATATATATATATATATATATATATATATATATATGACGGGCTTCTTTCATTTTCCATCTACCAAATCCACTCACAAGGCTTTGGTCGGTCCGAGGCTACAGTAGAAGACACTTGCCCAAGGTGCCATACAGTGGGACTGAACCCGGACCATGTTGTTAAAAGGCAAGCTTCTTACCACGCAGCCTTGCAACTGCTATATATTGTGTGACTAAACTGGTCGCTGTTTTTATTTCAGTCGCTGACAAAGTGAATACTCACCGGAACAGCTCATTTTCCTACCAATCAACTTGTGTTTAATATTCTATATTTTTCTAGTATGTTGTATACCTGCAGTCCATTCTTTTCCTTGTTTGTTTTCTCAGTTCACATCATCATTTAGTCATAACCCCAACTACCTACTAAGTTGTTGTGCACACTCAGTTATAAAATTTTTCATGTAGTTGAATTACGATAGCCCTACCTAAGTTCATGAACGCGTTAAAATTGCTTTGTGCCAAACGACAAAAGATATGGTAACAGAACTGGCTTCGTGTTGAATGTGTGATGGCAGTTATTGTAAGGTCTCGTATAATTTCAGTTCTTTGTTTTTTTCAATTTGGTTTGCTTTTACTTCTTTTTTTCTCTCTTCTTTTGGCGATACAATTAAAAGGAGAATACTTGTTAATTTTAACCGGAATTACAGTCATTTCCAGAACGCGTAAACTTTTAAATGCCAGTTAATTACTTGAACAACTGCAATTAATTACTATAATTTTTACACATATTGACAAAAGAATGACAAAACGATGTAGCATTCTAGTATAAATTCGCCACCCTGGTAATATTAATAAGATGTTGTTGTTGTTCTTATTGTTGTTGCTACTGCTGTTATTGTTGTTGTTGTTGTTGTTGCTGCTGCTGCTGCTGCTGCTGCTGTTGTTGTTCCTGTTGTTGGTGGTGATGGTGGAGCTGGTGCTGGTGCTGATGATGATGATGATGATGATGATGATGATGGTGGTGGTGCTGGTGCTGGTGCTGGTAGTGCTGATGCTGTTGGAGCTGTGTTGCTGGTGATGAGGGTGGTTTTCGTTGCTATTGCTTAGTCCTAGGTCTGCCCGACTAGGTAGATCTATTATCAAAAGCATTTTAACCATGACCATCCCGTCTGTTAGTATATTAGTAAAGAGAACATACTGGACACAGTCCACTATGTTCTTTTTTCTTCTTAATACACTAAGATGTAATTGAGGGAAAAGTTTACTCAATGTTTGTCGGTAGCGGCCAGAATTTTATTTCAACAATTACTGAGATCTTTCAAGATGTTTCATCAAGAGCTCAGCACAGCTATATCCCGGTTTTTTCACAATAAACATTAAAAATGTGACATCTTTCAGATTGCAAAAAAACCATTGGAATAACACACACACACACACACACTCACAGAGAATTTCTAACAGTCCGAAAGACTGACTACAGATTTTGTTGCTTTGGGAGGGCCATTATGCCAATAAACACACGCACACTCGTTCGATTTTATTTCCTTTATTATTAGTCAATTGGTTAATCCTTTAAATAATTAACTCATCGATTGTTTGACTAATCGTTCGGTTAATCAACCAATGAGTTTTGTTTGTTAAATGTCATTCGCGACTTCATCATTGACATTCCTTCTCTACCTTAGATTTATTTCAGGTTTGATTATAGGATTTCTATTCTGCTGTGGTCTGATGTAAAATGGAGGAATTTGAAGATGATACAAATGTACAGATAAGAAATTTTTGTCATTCGTACCAATCTTGAATCTGGAGTATGACATTTCATACCCAATCGGCCTCACTGGTTCAACTGAATAAGTAACCAACATTTCACGAGCTATTCACAAGGCAACGAATGTCATTTACTCATTGCAAAGTGAGCAGCTATTTCCACAGCAATGAATGTCATTTATTCATGGCTAAATCATTTCCATAGAACACTGGGGTTGAACTTCAGACGTTTTCAAAGATTCTTTTTTCAAAAACAGAATGAACACAGCGACTCACAATTGATTTCTAATTAAAATAAATCAATTTCTAACTAATATAGTTTTATATTTGTTTTCTTATACCTAAACGTATAAACATGAATTCAAGACGTAAAGGTATACATTAAATACCACAAAACAGTTTGTCTGTCACTCTACTGACTCTGCCAATCTACTACCTTGCATAAGTCAAAACCCTTGTGGAGGGTGGGTTGGAACCTCACTGCGTGGTACCATGAGCAAGTGTCTTCTATAACCTCAGGTTCATCAAAGCCTTGCAAGTAGATCTGGTAAACGGAAACTGAGAGTCCCCTTGTGTGTGTGTGTGTGTGTGTGTGTGTGTGTGTGTGTGTGTGTGTGTGTGTGTGTGTGTGTGCGTGTGCGTGCGTGTGTTTCACCACCAATTGATAATTACTGTTGGTTTGTTTATATCCCTGTAACCTAGCGGTTGGGAAAAAGTAAAGCGATAGAATAAGTCGCTGACTTAAAAAAAAAACATAGCTACTGGAGTTGATCCGTTCGATTAAATCTCTTCAAGGTGGTGCCCCAGCACGGCCGCAATGCAATGTCTGAAACAAGTGAAAGATAAGAAATGAAGAGTTAACCCCGAAACATCTGAATCTCTTTTTTTTTTCCTGCGACATACGACCTTATCCAAACTCATGAACTTCACAATAAATCGAAATATTGGTAGGATAAGTGAAGACTTTAATTACTTTCGTTACATATTAACTTGCAGTTTATGATTTATCGTTTGTAGTGGCTCTTTGTTTGGTAAGTGCCATGCATAATAACAATATGTTTCGCTTTGTGAATACTAAACTATATTATCTTATTATCGGCTACCAACGATAAACTAATACAAAACGATAATAATATAAACGACAATCTTACTTAAAATTTATTATTCAAATGAAATTTACATTGTAATAAAATGTCAGGCAGTTCATCGATGCTTTAGTTCTCTTTCACCAGACACTCTACTTCCGGTGTGAGAACAAAGAAATGTCTGCAGATTCCAGAACCATTTTCACAGTATAAAAATATCGCTGCTTTCTGCAGTGTTGTTATCTTGTCTGTAAAACGGTTCAGGTTGATCTATTTTCAGTTTCTTACAAATCTAAATACTATTCTATCTACTGCACAATTGAATTCAATTTTATCATCATTTCCATTTTATTTTATTCTATATTATTCTCTTATTCCAACTATATTGTTCTCTTGTTCCAACTATTTTATTCTCTTGTTCCAATTATTTTATTTTCTTGTTCCAACTGTTTTATTCTCTTGTTCCAACAATTTTATTCCATTATTCCAACTGTTACTTACGCTCTAGAATAGTATTTCTCAACCAATTTTCTCTTATAGACTCCCTTGATTCCTGTTTCACTCAGATGAACCCTCATAACCATTTGATGTCTAAAAAATCTTATATCTTTATAATTAAATATCATTAGGAATTGTATTTTAAAAAAATTGTCAAAATATTTAGTGTATTGTAGAAGTATAAGCAATTTATTGGATAAAGTTTAACGACTCCGTTTGAGAATCACTGCTCTAGAATGACAGTGAGTTGATAGAAACGAGTATGCTGAAGAATTTAGTTTTATCCCTCTAATTTATGAATTCAAAACTTGTGACAATGATCGACTTTACCTTTCAACTAGATTAAATAAATACCAGTCATAATCTCAAGTTGATTAGCTCGACCGTTCCTAATGCGCTCAGCAAATAGTATCATAATCTTTTGTAATAAGTCATTTACATTTAGAAACACCGAATTACTGTTAACTAAAAGGTGGTCATTTCAAATCCTATGCATATCTTTTGTTATACTTCGGAAACGGATATTTCAGCTACACCTGATTTCCTTGAGAGTGATTAGCGTTCAAATCAGGAGAATATATCTCTCTTTTCCTCTTAACTATGAGGAGTAACAGGAGTTGATTGTTGAACCTCATAGAGACTTGGGTTCCGTTAAATAATTAATTTCCATCATTTGCTTTGAAGAGTATTAAGGAATAAGGAGTATTAAAGAATAAGGAGTATAAGGAAATGACTATGGTGAAATAAAAGTTACATTCCAAAGGAATCAAACTGAAGATCACAGTCTAGATTCGATGTCGAATATAATTATTTCCACCACGCCAAATCGCAGCCTACCAGCAAATACATGGGACTTTTACGTTATCTATGTGTGGTCGATAATGTTTATTACACTAGCGCTGCTTTTATTTCATATTTGAATTTATTCAAACGTATATATTGTCCGGGTATACCGGCACATAACGTTTACACTATATGTATATAAGTCGTGGAATGGTGATCTATTCACCTACGATTTGGTTCGGTATGTGATGTTGATAAGCCACAAAATTGGCGAAAACTCAATATCCATCACTCCCGAATGGAATTTGGTATGAGTTTTCTCACCAGTCCATGACTTTCAGGTGTTTTAACATCCGCCGCTTTGAGAGAG
>NC_142940.1:36511877-36524377 GCF_046866305.1 Octopus bimaculoides
GAACGTAGAGAGAAAACACTTAAAGCCTACTATAGTTTAGAGTAGCAAAAGAAAATAACAATGGGGCTCACGAAAGAGTAATGGTGATATAGCTACATTCATCTTTATCCTTATCACAATCAAAAGATCCAATGCAGCAAGTATTCTGCATCCCCTTAGAATTAAAACCATTGGGAGTTGGCAGTTAAGTTCTTGATGCTGGTGATAAATTAATTAATGTCAGATACTGATTTGCTAAAAATTTTATAATGGATTATCCTGTGTGTTGAAAACCTATATGGTCTTATGCGTCCGAGGAGAGCAATTTCTTTCAAATTGATGCAATGCTTGCATTGATCGATGAAATGGAGCCGCTTGAAATGGCTGTAATGCACTAATACCTGGACATCCTTGTTACTTATTTGCTTTATATATTTATATATATATATATATATATATATATATATTATTATTATTATTATTATTATTATTATAAAATCTGGTAATTAGTCATATATTAATTAATATCGAATAATTATCAGGAGGCCAGTACATCTAAAGAATCAAAGAGATTCAGAAATATTATCTGCAATCTCCGGGGATTAAGGTACATTTTTAAAAATAACGTCGACCACTAACGTGGACAGTTAATGCGCTAGAAATAGATCACATCTTGTGTCTATTAAGACCTAAATTGTTCTCAACATGAAATATAGCAGCGTACCAAAAACGTGAGCGGGCAAGACATTTAAAATCACCTAAAAAAGCATTATTAAACAGGAACTAGTTTCGGATTTAACAAATTCTTACCATTTGTCTATTCCTCATCAGCCTGATTTGTAACGTAACCGCAATCATCAGATATATATATATATATATATATATATATATACAGTGTTGGCCAAAGGTCACCAGACAGTAACTCAAAATTCCATATACTATCTGTAATTTTGTATTGACTCGAATGGAAAAATGTGTCGTTCAAGAAGGACTTCGGTTTGAACCATTCTCATGATGTTTCATATTTAGATGCTTTTATTAAATTAATTCAGTTATTAAACATTAATAAATCTTGGAATTAAATGGTTTTGATTTACTGTCAGGTGACTTTTGACCAACCCTGTATATATATTCTTTTATTCATTTATTCTTTTATATATCTCAGCTCTAAGTTCGTGGCCATGCCGGGGCAACGCCAGTGTAATCACCTTTTAACTGGCCAATCTTTTGGGGAAGAAGGGAGTTCGACACTGCTGCTCTCTTTTGAGTTTCCTGCCTTAATATTGGTTCAAGAGGTCAAGTTATTTCTTGAAAACACCTACTCCCATTCCATAGAGATCTCTCAGATGTTTTGGCAATGCGTTAAATAGCTGTGGGCCCTTGAATCTTAAGCTATTGCACTATGTGGTCCTGACTCTAGATAGAACAAATTTATCATCATCATCATTATCATCATCATTTAACGTACGTGTTCCATGCTAGCATGTATGGAACGGTACCACAAAAGCCGGCCAGGCTGAAGCCTGCACCAGATTTCTGTCACTGTTTTGACAGGATTTGTACATCTGGATTCCCTTCCTAACACCAACCACTCAGCAGAATGGACTTAGTGCTTTTTATGCGGCACAAGCACTGGCGAGGTGAGTAGTGCTTTTTACGTGGCACAAGTACAGGTGAGGTCAGTTTTGGCAACGTTTTTACAGCTGGACGCCCTTGCGAACACCAACCACTTTACAGTGGGGACTGAGTGCTTTTAAGTGACACCTGCATTATACAGAAACATATAAAGATGGACTTCCCGTAGAACCAATTTACATGAACGGATCAATCGATTAACACATACGATACGTGCATGAAATTATTACTGTAGTGATATTACTCTATGTCACGTTGTTTCATTGTTTCATTAAATTCCCTTGTTTGTCCAGACAAGTCCAATGGAATACACCACTGGAACTGGTCCATATGTTCAACAAAACTCGGATATAGGCATGGATGGGTGCGTACACATAAATGCCTACATGTATGTGTGATGATATATGTATATGCATGTGTATATACACATCTGTGAATATATGTATTTAGATGATTTTACGTGCGTATGTGTGTGCACCTATTTACATGCGCAAATGTACATAGAGGCATAAGCACAAGGGCGAAAGTATACACGTGGGTATATAATGGGAACAGGCGAGTATGGGCGTATATATGTATCTTTATATATGTATATCTAACCGTATGTTGTGATATATATATATATTAATAATAATAATAATAATAATAATAATAGTAATAATAATGAGTATATGCAAGGCAAAAACTTTTAAGAGGGTAGGAGGCATTGGAGGAGGTGATTATGAAAAGGTTATAGTGAGACAGATACAGGTGTCTTGCTGTAGAGGAAGTACAAGGTTACCCAGCTGGAGAGAGGAAGATCATGAATGAAGACAGAAACAGGTGTGCTACCGCAAAGAAATACACAGTTTCTCAACCTGAGGGAAGTGCAGGACAAAGTGAGAGAGAGAGAGAGTGGGAGACTGCAGGATGGAGATGGTGGGAAAATGCGGGCATACTTACAAGGAGCAGGGATCAGAGTATAAATGAAATGGTTGAGCAAAGGAAAAGAGATATAAATAGTGGCAAATGCCAGGGCATACCCTTGAGGTTCAAATGCCATAATATAAGTGATAAGATATTGCGAAGGGAGTGCGATTAAAGATTGTAAGTAGTGAAAGACCTGGGTATATATAGAGTCGGAGGGGCTACCGGGTAGCAATGATACAGAGGAACAGGGATGTAAGGACAAGATTGGGGAGTGAGAGCTAGGCAAGGGGTGAGAGCGAGGCAAGGGGTGAGAGCTTGGCATAGTGAATGAAGGAGGAAATGCGAGAAAGAGAAGAGATGTAGACTGGATTGTAGGGGTAGGGTGAGGAAAAGTTTTCTTGTTACGTGTGGGTGGAGCACCCAGGTCGGGGGCTAGCAGATGGCAATGAAACAGTGGCACTGTACAGAGTGAAACAAGGCATGTGGGTAGAACGCACAGGTCGGGGGCAAGCAGAGAGCAATGATACAGTGGCACTGGGTCAAGATTGGGGAGTGGGAGGTAATCATTGTACATGAAGCGGAAATGTGAGGAAGAGAAGGGATGTAAGACGTAGTTTGGTTCGTTGTGGTAGAGTGCATATGGGATACACACCGCTTCTAGAACTCAGTTTCGCTGATGTGGGCGAGTCTTCTCAAGAACTTCATATCGCCAGACATTTCGGTCCATGGTCATATATATATATATATATATATATATATATATATATATATATATATATATATATATAGTGAATGCGCGGGAATTAGTGCTTAGGGTAAACGGCTCACTTCTTAAAGTCGTGAGTTCGATTCCCGGCAGCGTGTTGTGTTCTTAAGCAAGGCACTTTATTTCACGTTGCTCTAGTCGACTCACCTGGCAAAAATGAGTTGTACCTGTAATTCAAAGAGCCGGCTTTGTCAAATTCTGTGTCATGCTCAATCTCCCCGAGAACTACATTAAGGGCACGCGCCACTTCCACGTTAATTTCATTAGCAGGCTGTTCCGTTGATCGGATTAACTGGAACCCTCGTTGTCGTAACCGACAGAGTGTCATATGTATATATACTGACGTCATATTTAGGAAAAGTTAGGTTCTTCTTTCTCTTCCACTTAACTCTACAGGAACCGGAATAAGGCTCTGATTCTGTTGTTTCTTGAGGTCAGTCGAGTGACTGACATTATTATACCACTATCACTGACATAGAGAATGATTCGAATCGCACGTATTTCTAAAGGTTTCCTATTTGGATTGAATGTGAAAAGAGATGGAAAACTAGTAATGAAATAATTAGATGGTTTGGGTACTTATGACAAAAAGTCAAAGACATCAAAATCCATAATCTGTAGAACAAGGTTATATTTTCGTAATGTTTTCTGAAAGAGTGTCTAGACGCAACAGGATGAACAATAAAATCTAGCAAAAACTGAGAGAGCGTCTCCTCGAGAAGTCAACGACCAGCCATACATGAAGGGGAAATATGGATCACGAGGCTACCTTCCTCTTGAAACACTGTATGAAGACACAATCAGACTTAAATGCTGTACCAGATCGGACGGGCTTTGAGATACAAACGACTATACCCTGTGATGTTTATTTAGAATCAATAAATTACTAAAGAATCAAATCAAAAGTCAAAGGCATGCCATCATTTCTTTATGTTTGGCAATTGCAATGCGCAGTCGATTTATTACCCTGGGAAAACGCAACAACTGACTTATGGAATCAAGAGATATTCTTGGAATAGTAATGAGATTGATGGACGAAATGTAGAGAATTCATGGCAAATAATTGGCATAAAATATCGTTAAGTGGGAAGGAAAGCAAATCTGAAAGGGTGTAGATTTTATGAGGCATGAAAATACCGTCAAGTCAATAATACATTATACACAGATTTGTAGCAGAATATTGCACAACAAAACTGCAATCTAAGCCGTACAACATCTTAATCAGCCAAATTTATGTACCTGGAAGTGGTTGTAATGATGATGAAATGGAAAAATTTTATGAAAATCAAGAAAAACTGGTAGCAAACAAAACAAGAAAGAAAAGATATTCTTTTAATTCAAAGTGAATGGCATCGAAAGATTGGATTAGATGTTCATAATACTTGGAAATGAACATTTGGTAAATGTGACATATGGGGATATCTAACATAAGAAAAGAATTATCAGAATTCGCAAAAGAACGTAAACTAATTTTAGCAAATATGGTACATCAACATAAAATGTTCGAGAACAATAACAAGGCTTCCATTTTGAAGAGTGTCTAATAACCAGAGTAATTTTATTCTCTTTCCGTAAAGCTATAAATCGAGTATAAATGGAGCTAATCCATGATTTTTTACGCATGCCGATACTGGCAGCGATCACAAAGTTTTAATGAGGGTAATAACAATTACGCTCAAATCGGGAACCAAAATATAAGAATAAAATATGGTCTTGGAAAAGACGAACATAACAGCAGAATATAAAGCGTATATAGGAGGAAAATTCGCACCTTTTATTGGATGCAAATGTTGGAGAATTATCAGGTGCCTTTGAAGAAATAATAACAACAGCCGACAGAATTATTGGTTAAAAGAAGAAAGTTAAGAATCCTCTGGATAAATAAAGATGTTTTAATCAGTTGTGATGAAAGGGGAGATCTGAAACAGAAACGAAAGAAAGAGCAGAGAAGGAATATAGATTGGTCAGTAAGAAAGTAAAAAAGGGGAATTAAAGCAGTGAAAGAAACTTGGATTAAAGGAAGATGTGAAGGAATAGAATGCATTGAGCAAATAATGGAAGAAAAGCATAGCAAATAGTTGAAGATCTAACCAAAGTTACCTAAATGTCAAGTTGCTGAAATTAAATGTGGTAACCTGCTAAGCAAAGCAAATGAAATAACTGATAGATAGAGAATATTCTTTGAACGAATTATACCAAAGCAAGGGTAGATATTAACATGCTAACGCATAAGTAATAGAGAGAATAGTGTAGGGAAGTTTACAGACACAAAGTAGGGGTAGATGTTAAGTGGTAAGACGTAACTAATAGAGGGAGATAATAATCCTTTCTACTGTAGGCACAAGGCCTGAAATTTGGAGGCAGGAAGCTAGTAGATTACATTAACCCCAGTGCTCAACTCGTGCTTATTTTATTACTCTTGAAAGAAAGAAAGGTAAAGTTGTCGTCGGCGGATTTTTGAACTCGAAACGTAAAGCCTGAAGAAACCCCGCCAAGCGTTTTGTTTGGCGTGCTAACGAGTCTGACAGTAATCGATGGATAATATAGATATATATTAGCGACAGAGGCAGTATTGATACCGAGAGATATTTATCACCCCTTATGCGTGGATGTTCTGTAAGAAGAATCTATACTGCAGTACATACATGAGAGAAATTCTCATATTGGTTTTTGGTGCGAAATGCACTTTTCTTTATATCACTAGTAGGGAGATAAATTCTCGCCATCTCCAGCACCATTCTCTCATAGTATCTACTGCAGTATAGTTTGTTCTAACAGAACAACCACGTTTTAGTAGGGATAAATATCACCTCATGAAGATAATACTGTAGGGACGTTTACAGCTACAAAGCAGAAGTAATAAACGCGGTAAGATCCATTTCCTTTAACATACAAGAACCCCCGAAATTCACTATAGAAAATGTTACACAACCAACTACAAAACTAAAATATAACACACACGCACACGTGCCTTCCATACACCTCCCATCCAATACACTTCACACTCTGCACACCTACCCACACCACCAATTCTTCCATTTCCCACTAATACATCTTCCACCCACGCATCTAAGAAAACCCAGGGTATGTGACCATGCCTTCATATTGGAAATTGCTGAAATGTTTTTAGTTACACGCTTGTTGATGATGATGATGATGACCAATTGTCACTTCAGTTTGAATAGAAACCTATAGATTGAGCGCCTCAATTCGCTTCTCAACCATTCGCAACCAAATCGCTTTGTGTTCAGTCACACTGTGTAGCACCTTGGACAAGCATCTTTTAAAATTGACTCGAGCTAACCAAAACCTTGTAAATGAATTTGGCAGAGTATCTCTGTGGACACCCGTCGCGTGGATGTGTGAGTGTGTGTATATGTGCGTCAGTGTGTGTGTGCGTGTGTGTGTGTGTATGTGTGTGTGCGCGTGTATGTGTGTATGTGTGTGTGTGTTGCTGTTGTTTCAGTCAGCTTCTTGTTACTTTGGAATTTTGTCTGTAAGTTTATAGGGTCTGACATGACCATAACAAATGCAACATTAAAAATATTAATCTCTAGTACAGTACTGAGAACTCTTTCCGACATCAACATCAAATGTACATACATATATGTGCTCGTGTTTGTCTTTCCCTAGCGCTTCATAGCCGATGTTGGTTTGTTTATGTCCCCATAATTCAGTAGTTCTATAGGCCAAAAGAGACCGATAGAATAAGTACAAGAATTTAAGAAAAAACATAAGTACTGAGGATCAATTTGTTCGACAAAAATCCTTCAAATCAATGCCCCAGCATGGTTGCAGTCCACTGACTGCAAGATATATATATATACAGGTAAGAAGCTTGCTTCCCATCAACATGGTTCCGGGTTCAGTCCCATTGCATGGCACCTTGGACAGGTCTCGGGCCGGCCAAAGCCTTGTGGGTGGATGTGGTAGACGGAAACTGGAAAAAGCCCATCATATATATGTGTGTGTGTGTGTGTGTGTGTGTGTGTGTGTGTGTGTGTGTGTGTGTGTGTGTGTGTGTGTGTGTGTGCGTGTGTGTGTGTTGGTCACCCCACCATCGCTTGACAACCGATGCTGGTGTGTTTATATCTCCGTAACTTAGCAGCTCGACAAAAAAACCGATAGAATAAGTACTAGGCTTACAAATAATAAAAGCCTTGGGGCCAATTTCTTCGACTAACACCCTTTAAAGCGGTGCTCCAGCATGACCGCAATTAAATGACTGAAACAAGTAAAAGAATAAAAGACTATATATAAGCAGGTTGCGGTGAATAGATTGTCGTCCAAATTACGCAAAAATGGAAATAATACTGACATGTCGTTTTAACAGATATATTTACCAAAATTACATAAAAGTATCTTGAAATACTAAAGAGTAAATTTATGCAATAAAATCGCCATTGGCTTCAACCACGGCCTCCAGACAACTTCAGAATCTCCTGCAACTTTTCTGGACGGTCTCCTTCTTTAAGTTGGTGAATGCTGCCATAATCCTTGCCTTCAGTTCCTCTTTGGTGTTACAAGTTTTGTTGGTCTCTCATTCAGCTGCACCCCACCCATAATAATCAAGGGGGTTGTAGGTCTGGGGAGTTACGTGGCCAGATGTTAGGGGTGATGTGGCAGCAAAAAGTGTCTGACAGCCATGACTGGGTTCTCCTCTTATGTGGCATGGAGCAGAATCCTGTTGTATGACACAGGTCTTCCAGCAACCATCCACTTGACTCAGGGCAACACTACCTTCTCCAGTTGAATCTGAGGCTGTGAGGGAAGATGAATGGAGGTATAACGTCACCATCACTAGTGATCACTCCAAACACCATGATGTTCACTGGATGTTTTATTTTTATCACTCTTCGTACATGTTCTCAGATTGACACCCAAACACTCTGAAAGGTTCGTATCGGAGCTTCTGGCATGAATGCCAAGCAGTACAGCATGTCATTTACAAATTTCTGGCAGCGTGAATTGCGTCATGGTGCTGTTTTTCTCACAGATGGTGCTCAACTGACCCTACTATACTGTGTAGTCGACCAAAAGGAAAAACAAACAATGCGTATGCGCGAAATTAAAAATAAGAATGGTGACAATTTAGCCATCGCACCTTGTATATATGTATATATATATATATATATATATATATATATATATATATATATATATATATATATATATATATATATATATTCGAACGTTTAAGCTTTATTGCTGCTAAAATATGAGACGGGATTTCATTAAATGCTCGTAACTTTTTAAAGAATATCTTTTAAGTGTAAAATAATCTTTAATATAAAATAAAAATAGAATTTTCATCCAAAAATATTAATTTTAAAAAAAAAACACCAATCAGAGAACTTTAAGAATGTTCTCCTTGTACCTTGTACCATTTTCATAATTTAAGTGCTAGAGAGAATAGATAATTAATTAATCAATCAATCATTAACAGCAGGATCTTCTAATTACAATATTCTTAAGTCATTCATTCTCTGCACCATGTTGTCTGTTTCTTGCTGAGCCATCAATACCACCAGACAGTTACGAGATAAT
Organism: Octopus bimaculoides; assembly: GCF_046866305.1. Classification (NCBI taxonomy): domain Eukaryota; kingdom Metazoa; phylum Mollusca; class Cephalopoda; order Octopoda; family Octopodidae; genus Octopus; species Octopus bimaculoides. The sequence continues at coordinate 36,520,714 of NC_142940.1, forward strand.
TACCTCATTTGCACTTTGCTCACGTTTAATTTTCTAAACTAATCTATGTAATATAGGATGCATAATGGCTACTCATTTGTTAAATGCCAACCTTCAATGGTGTTATTTTGTACATGTTCTCATACATTCCGAAATCGTATTGGAAATCTTGATTGTCGATGTCTTAGAATCCTTGTAGTTTCTATTCTAAATTGTTTCTGCAAACACAATGTAAGTTAGTAACAACAAAAGCAATAGCAAGAACATTGACAATAACATTGACAACACTAACAAAATATCACGGTTTCAAATTTTAGCACAACGCCAGCAATTTCAGAGAGCCGGGGGTTAGTCGACTGCATCGACCTAGTACTTGCTTGGTACACACACACACACACACACACACACACACACATATATATATATATATATATATATATATATATATATATATATATATATATATATATATATATATATATATACGCTTATTGTATGTTTTATTCTCCTTATTCTTCTTATTTTTTATTTTTCTTAATTACTCCCTATCTATATTCATAACTTTACAACGGAATCTGTCCCTCGCCATTCCTACCCAACACCTTAAACCTACGGTTACTAACAACAGAGTTCACTTAACGAGATACCTCTTATTAAATCACCTGACGAGAATCTTCTGCACCGAGGGATACAGCACAACTAGTTATATAGTTTTCCACCCGCGTGGGAGGGATCGATGCAGGATGTGTAGAAACGATTGTTGTGAGCAATAAAGCTTCCCATGTGTTCATGTGTTCTATTTTCCGTCTCTATCATGTTATATATATATATATATATATATATATATATATATATATATATATATATATATATATATATGGGAGAATATACAAATAATAACAACAGACGAGGACAGGTGGTGTAAATAACAAAGGTATATATTAGTATGACGCTCGGGAATACGGAAAGTCTTTGACGTTTCGAGCTACGCTCTTCAACAGAAAGAATACGGAGACAAGGAGAAAAACACGGAGAAAAAGCCCATCGTACATATATGTGTATATATATAATATATATATATATATATATATATATATATATATATATATATATATATATATATATATATATATATATATATATACACACACATATATGTACGATGGGCTTTTTTCAGTTTCCATCTACCAAACCCACTCACAAGGCTTCGGCCGACTCAAGGTTGTAGTAAACATTGCTCGTCATCAGCCTGAAGTAGCAAAACCAGCTGGCTGAAGATGTCTGTCAACCTCTCGCAAATATATATATTTCTAGTGAAAACACATTCACTGATTACAAAAATTAGAAATGATCTAATTATAAATCTCACAGAGAGAATTAAGCAGCAGTGTTACGATAAAGCAAAACCCACTTCTGCTTCACAACATTCGTCGCTACTGCAGCCACTCCAGAAGGTGTAACCGGTTTTGACTTCAGTTACTGACCTTTGTCTATAAGTCTGCTCTCGCTCAGGGCTACAGTGCGAGATTTTGTCCTGCCGAGTTCTGTTGAGACAAGCGCTGTCCGTCTCACAATTTTGTTTGCTTTGGAGTTGTCCATGAGCTTTCACACATTCTCCTGTGCAAATGGTGAGCAATCTTGGCATTTTGACCGCATGGCTGGGATCCCCGCCTGCCGCAGTGTGAAGGCCAGGGGGAAGTGGGCTATGTTCAGGGCACCTTTTCTAGCCTCTTCCTCGGGTTATGGAGGTGGCAGAGGAATCCTAGAAAGAGCTATTCTCAGACACTCAGGAAGCTGCCGAACACACTACAATTTAGGAAGGGACACGACAGTGAGATAACTCAGTACAGAGGGTACTAAGTATTACTCAACTCACCTTGTCTCTCTTGACAGTCATTAAGATAGTGCTTCTGTGGCTATTGAGTTGTTTTAACTTTTATTTCTAGCAGTGCTGGTACTACTTAGTACCCCCTGTCACTTTAGTGACGTCTCTAAATTTTCATTTGGGTTGTTAAATTGCTAATAAGCCACTCGTATTATTTGTAGTTTTCACTTTTATCGTTTTTGAAATCAACATATGAGTTCAACGGATTTCTTATAAACTGACAAGGTTAGTTGAGTTTAACCCCAAGTGCGGTAAGAGCCACCGATGAGAAGTAACATGCTCTGTATCAAAATTCGAAATCACCGGTGATATGGCAGTCAGCTAGGGAGCTTGTCTCCCTTGTCAGTCATTGCGATAGTGCTTCTGTGGCTATTAAGTTGCTTTGACTTTTATTTCTAGCAATGCTGGTACTACTTAGTACCTACTGTAACTTAATGACATCTATATGTGTGTGTGGGGGTGCGTGCGTGCGTGCGTGTGTGTGTGTGTGTGTGTGTGTGTGTGTGTGTGTGTGTGTGTGTGTGTGTGTGTGTGTGTGTGTGTGTGTGTGTGTGTTTGCATACATATATATATTTGGCAATAAAATGCAGACGCTTGGCCGGACAGATCCTTCGAACTTTTAAAACGAGAGAAAAGGAAACCATGATGGTCCTCTGGAGGACTTTCCTCCTATTCATAACTGCTCCCAATCGTGGTCACCAAATAGTGTAAAATTGACGACGGAACTCGAGGTGATCCAGAGAAGCTACACAAAGAAGATCGACACAATGTGACATATCACCTACTGAGAGAGACTGAAAGAGTTAAGACTCTACTCCTTAGAACGAAGGCAGAAAAGATATGCAGTAATATACATCTGGAAAATCCTAGAAAAACTTACACCAAAGTTTTGGCATTGTCGTTTGCACAAACAGCAGAACGGGGCACTACTGCATAGTTTCTAAAATCCCAACATTGCCATCACGATATAGAACCAGATAGTGCAACAGCTTGGTCTTCACGGGTCTACAGGTCCACAGTATCCTCCTACAAAGCCTGAGAGACTTGCATGGCTTGGATGTAGACTTTTTCAAAACAAAACTGGATCTCCTGTCAAGAGTTCCATATGAACCTACCTCAAAGCAAGAAACACAGATGAGGGCAGCAATGTCAAATGCTCTCATCCACCAAATATCACACATTGGAGGAGGTTTAGTGAAAGTGTAACAAAGCAAGCAGCAGTGCCCCAACATGGCCACAGTCTTCGGACTAAAACTAAAAAGAAACAAATATATATATACACACACATACATATATATATATATATACATATATATACATATATGCATACATACACACGCACACACACACATTCTTTTATTCTTTTACTTGTTTCAATCATTTCACTGCGGCTGTGCTGGAGCACCACCTTAAAGAGTTAGTCGAACAAATCGACCGCTAAGCTACAGGGGCATAAACGCACCAGCATCGGTTGTCAAGCAATGGCGGGAGACAAACAAAGGCACACATACACTAATACATACATACAAACATACAAACATACATACATATATATATATATATATATATATATATATATATATATATACGACGAGCTTCTTCTAATTTCTGTCTACCAAATCCACTCACAAGGCTTTGGTCGGCCAGAGGCTATAGTAGAAGACACCTGCACAAGGTGCCACGCAGTGGGACTGAACCCGGAACCATGTGGTTGGGAGCAAGCTTCTTACTATACAGCCACGCCTGCGCCTGTATATATATATATATATATATATATATATATATATACACATACATGTA
>NC_142940.1:36536877-36566877 GCF_046866305.1 Octopus bimaculoides
AATATCAGCCATTTTGTATTTGTAGGAATACAAAATACAGAATGGCTGATATTTAGCAAGGTGAGATACACATAAGAAAGAAGAAAGCAAAGGACCACTGATGAGGTCACAGAAATGTGACGAAAGAACTCTGGCCGAAATAGGATTAATGTAATGTAATGTAATATAAAGCTGAAGCAAATTAACACCAAATATACAGTGCGTGTGTTTTTATCGGCTAAACTCGCAATATGACCATCCCCAAGTACAACAATATATATATATACAACAAATAATAAATGAGTATATGCATATATACGTACAAGTGTGTGCATACCTACATCTACCTGTATATGTAGGTGCATATCTGGGTACAGGACATTGCAAACAAAATGTAGACAAGAAAATAATAATAACCAGAGTACAAAAAACACACAGGCCACATAGAGAACATTTTCCTTCATCAGCTTCCCCCATTCTAACACAGGCGTTTCGAAGAGTTAGGACAGGACGCATCGTTAAAATGGCTCTTCCCACGGACCACAAATTAAATTTGTATACACAAATTAAATTTGTACCATGGAGGAATGTAGTGGCGGACAGAAAACAAGACAGAAAAAAAACGGAAAAGAAAACAAGACAGGAAAACAAACGGAAAAGGCTATACGGCCAGACGTGAAAAATTATGTGTATATTGAACGCTGTGAAGCAACGAACTGGAAGCGGGACGAGGTAAGTTCGTATGTTTGCTCGGCGATAGCCAAGGAAGAAAAGAATTAGTAACTGGACACATGTGACCAGCGAGGGGTAAGGAAGAGAGAAAGTGGTAGAGGGAGAAACAAGTGGAGGAAGTAGAAAATAGGTGAGCAACGAGAGAAAGAGAGGAAGGGAGAAATATAGTAGTAACAGAAGGAAGAACGAGAGGGGGAAAGAGAGAGATACGTAGTAACAGAAGGAAGAACGAGAGGGGGGGAAGATATTAGAGATAGAGATAGATAGAGTCGCGTCAGAAAATATAAAGTTCAAAAACTTACTTACAGGGATGTATATATATATATAATTACTGTTCTTCTATGCACATAAAAACAAGATATATTTCCTCCAAGGAGATCAGCTAACGGAATCGTTAGAGCGTCGGTTAAATTGAATCAATTGCATTACGATAATCATTCCAAGTGTCTACAATCTGAGTTCAAATCCCGCATTTGCCTTTCATCTTTTCAAAGCCGATAAATAAAATACCAGTTACGTACAGGGATCGATTCTTCTCTCTCACTTTTACTTCCTGTCTGTCAGCTTATCCCACTTTCTTGGTGAAGTCACCTGTGGTCGGACATGGATAGGGATAGTCTCTGTCAAGTCTAAAATTGTTCAAGCTTCTGAGAATGTCACGGAAGCGCTCCTTCGATTCCATCAATAAGATAAGGGCCCTAGGCAACTAATAACAAAATTTATCATGTATCTCTTAATCTTTCTTTCTCTCTCTCTCTCTCTCTCTCTCTCTCTCTCTCTCTCCCTCTCTCTCTCTCTCTCTCTCTCTCTCCCTCTCTCTCTCTACTTCTGATACAACGCCTCACGTTATTTTCAGCGGTATTCTGTTGTGAGTTCAAACGAAGGATTCCAAGCCCACCGATACATATGTGTGTGTGTGTGTGTGTGTTGATTGCTATTTCTTTATAGAAGGAGGCCATCTCTTCAATTAATAAATGTTGTCATGAGATTTCATGACAGGTAACACCTGTTGTATAGCTGTCTTGGGTATCCGTCCTTCAAGAGATTGAAACACGTGACCTGCATGCCTCACTCTTCTGCCACAATCTCTGGCTTTTCTCAGGACTTCAGAAGTTATGTTTCTGTTCCTATAAGTGATCTTGAGTATTCTACAGAGAGTTCGCATAAAACCCAGCAACAACAACAACAACGACAATGCAACAATCAATAAATGGTGATATCTTTGTTATAGGTATAAAGGAAAAGTTTCTTTTCAAAGCCATTTTGCGGGAAGACTGTCAAGGATTTCAAAATGGCGGACGGAAACTTGATTTTCATTCATGAAGTCTAAGCCAAGTATAGAAGCTTATTGATTGTTAATGGACACTGGAATATCGAAGCCATCACGACAGCGAAAAGGAACAATTTTCGATATGACTCTGTTAAATGCTATGATTTGCGTGACTTCAATAGGATTTAGACAGTTCTGATTCTTTTATATTTGGTGATATCCATGCTGTTTCTGATTGTCCCTCCTTTCAAAGCCTGCATTGATTTGATATCGTTTCCATCCTTAGTTTTATATAATGTATTTATCGGAGATGTTTACATTTTGGGAGATAACAATCCGTGAGGTTTTCTATCTTCCCTCTCATTTACATCTATCTCTAATCTTAAATAAAGCCATTTACCTGCAAGTTAAGTCTCCCACAAGTTCAACCATATAGCTCTTACTGCGTTAGGGTTTGCTTACCATGCATGTAAAGACTGGATCCAGCTAACACTGCAGACAAAACCGCCATGGTTCAATGGAGAGACAGATATCTGCAGAAACGCATTGTGGAGTGCAGAGAACAAGCTGAGGCAAGCAAGATATCAGGGTCATCCACTGCACCCGTTTCCCTACCCAGTCGTCTTGACCTGGTCTTGCCACGGAATTGAAGGTGGTCCCCGACTAGAGAGTGAGGGTGACCGTGCATAACTCTTCTTCATTAGAGTCGATACTGCTTGGCACCAGTGTTTATGCTGGTATTACTGCCAATGCAAAAATCCACAAGAGAAGTCAGCCTGCCTGACTTCTCAAACATTTCTGCCATTCTCCACTCTAGACTGGTAATTTTTCTATCAACTTCCAAAGGATATAAAGCTAAGCTCGATTTCAGTTCTGAGAGCAGAGTCGGAACAAATACCGCGAGACATTCTGTCCAATTCTATAACCACTCTACGGCCAATTTGTCGCCATACTTCACCTGCACTACATACTAATAAAACGCTTGTCTTCTATACAGGGCTAAGGTCTGCCGTGAGCCCTGCGACTCATAAGGCCGGAGATTAAACCTGTTTCACAACATTTCCCTCTCAACGGACCGCCGGTCCTTCACAGGATTAAATTCCCAACTATTGCTAGAAATGATTTACAGCTGAGTGGACTGGAGCAACGTGAAATGAGGTGTTTTGCTCTAGAGCACATCGCACCGCCTGATCCGGAAATCAAAAGCATTATTTTACGATCGTGAATGGTACACCCTAACCACTAAGACACTCGCAGCTTCCCACAAAATACACCAATTAACTGGAACTGAAGATGGTACCTATTTCCAGCTGAGTGGCCTGACACCATTTAAGAGCTAAGTGTCTTGGCGATGGTCACAGTAAAATGTAGACTGATTTCCATTTATCCATTTAATGTCTACGTTTTCAGTATGGATTATATTCTGCCAAACGTCATCATTCTAAAGTACATTGAAGCCATAATCTTCGCTTCTTCTTCGAAATTAAATTATTTCATAGTTGTCTTTCGCTCCAATCATTCATTGCTGATTCAGTTTAATCGCATTATTTGATCCTTTCCGTCATTACAACAAACAAAGAACTCCGATTGTCAGCTCTCGTTTTCTCCAACAGGTTTGTTAGCTCTTCAACGAAACCTGTCACTAGAATGAAAAGACTTAATCAGAAGTTTTCTGTTATTTGTTGTACATAGACCACTCACTCTGTCTTCTATCTCATCACTCTTCGGTCCTATCTATCTAGGTTTTCTATCTGTCTATCCATTTAGCTGGAATTCATGCATCTTTCTTTCTTTTTCTCTCTTTTCCTTTCCCTCTCTCTCTAATTATAGTATATATAATTCTATTTATCACTGTATATATATATATATATATATATATATATATATATATATATATATATATATTTATTCATCCAACTATTTATCTATCTCTCTCTCTCTCTCTCTATATATATATATATATATATATATATATATATCTTTATTCATCCAACTATTTATCTATCTATCTATCTATATATATATATATATATATATATATATATATATATAAAACGAATCGGGTGAATTCTCTTCCCACTAATACACTAATGAAATTACTACTTTAACTTCATCATCGTATAAGAAGAAATATTAATTTTATGTCATTCTCACTTGATCGTAATTATATTATCGATTACTCTATTGATCATTGAGACAAACCTTCGTCCGTTCTTTGCCCTACGTCTAAACAAAGGCAAACTAAAGACTGATCTCTTGTTTCTCAAAGGCAAATTGTTATTTGAATCGACTCGAAAATTCTGCAATTGTTTTTGGCACAATTCTTACCGTTCAGCATCGATAAATTTCTATTTCCTAACCATTGATATATTTCAATATTCAAAGAATTATTCGTTCCAATACCATTTTTATCAAAACTAATTAATCTGTAGATATTACTACGACCGTTGGCTTAAAAATTCGTTTCAGATGAAATTCTGAATTGCGAAGACAAAAGTCGATAGGAAAGGAACAACAAGCAAATAATGAAATAGCAAAAATCGCTCACATGCTCTTTTTTCCCTCCCATTTCACATTATCTCTTAGCCTTTTTTATTATTATTATTATTATTATTATTATTATTATTATTTTGTCATTCCTGCACAATGGGATAGGAGGAGGTGGAGTAGGAGGAGCAGGAATTGACGGAGGGGAAGGGAGAGAAAGGGAGAAGAGGAAAAGGAAAAGTGAGAGAGGGAGAAAGAAGAGAGGATGTGAAGGGGAAGAAGAGGAAAGGGGGCAAAACGAAGAGGAAATTGAAGAAAGGGCGAGAAGAAGAAGAAGAAGAAGAAGAAGAAGAAGAAGAAGAAGAAGAAGAAGAAGAAGAAGAAGAAGAAGAAGAAACTACAACAAACCCTTTTTAATCGATTCTCTTAGTTTTCTTGTTGAGTATTTCAGACAAATGACAGTTTTTAATAAATACACCCTATTGAACATGATATTCATCCAAATATATTATAATATAGTGTGTGTGTGCGTGTGAGTGTATATTTGTATGCGTTAATCCATGTGCAATAAATTTAGCTGAAAAGTCGCTAATCAAATTTCTTCAATGTTATCCATATAAATACTTCAGAAGCAATAAGCTAGAAATATACACTTTTTAAACTACTTCACCGGATTTAAGATGTCTATAGATTTGCTTCTCAAATCAATTTTATTACATATATATTATGTAGGTATGTACACTGTATGTACCGACCAACGCCTTGTGAGTAGATTTGGTAGATGGAAAATTGAAAAGTAGCACTTTGAAAATCTAGATAAACCTTGACTTCATGAAACTCGTTAGTCTCTAAGCGTGAGACATTCTTTTAATTGTCTTCGTTGCTGTTCAACCCTACGTAAACCTTGACCGAGTAAACCTATAATTAAAGGATTTCCAACAGTGACAATGCCATCTTTAGTTCGGGTATAATGTATCTAAAACAACACAATTCGCTACGCCCTTCTGTTGTTTTTAAGACAGTAGGGTGTGGATTGAAGAATATATGATTACTATTTCTTGCATGTCCAGCGACCGGACAAAGCTGCTCTTGTTAGCTCGAATTGTAATATATTTAAACTAGAAGCTGATATTACCTTTCGGACTAAGGTGTGATTTACACGTAGTAACTACACCTCATGCCGTAGCTTATTCAGTCAGTCAGTGTTGTACTTAGCTTAAGATACCTAATATAATAAATAGCATTGATTATTCTCATTGGCGCCAGGCTGCAATTTGTTGGTGATGAGAGTGTAAACGATCGATTGCATCGGCTCTAGTTTACAACTGGTATTTGTTTTACTGACATCGAAGTGAAGGTGTAACGCGGGATTTGATCTCAAATTTCAGATCTACGTTATAAACTAAATGCTACATGTTCACGCTGAACATCATACATATCTATTATATATTGGAACAACACTACGAACTTAAAAAGATGGGTACAGAGTTTCTATCGATCAATAGAATATCACTGGTATTCACTTTGTCAATTATGGAGGAATTAAAAATCAAGATAGTACCACTGGAATTTGAAACCAGAATAAAATGCGCTATATAAATCAAATGCCTCAAAAAACATGTTCACGTAATATCATTGTGTAGACCCGTTAAGGCATTAGAAAAATACAATATTTTACAATATTCGTTTCGGTTCTTCATGGAAGTTCATTTCCCTCCGAGTTCAACTTAACTTTTCATCCCTCTGGTGTCGATACAGCAACGTGCCAGACAAGTTCTAGGATCGAATCCATAGTAATGCCCCTCCCCTCGAAATTGCTTATATTTTACCTAAATCAGAAGCCATTGCTCTGCTTTGTTTTTTTTGTTTTTTTGTTGTTTTTTTGTCTTTTTTGTCTTTGCTTTAATTTATGCAAATTGCACCCAAGTCTTCAACCAGAGACATCAAGGGACAAGATAACACACGAAGAGCCATACAATTGAAAAAAACTAATACTTGAGTATAAAATAAAATCTTTTCATAAAATTTATAACATGGAATAAGTAACATTGCGTTTACATGGAGAAGAATTTACGTAAAATATGAGAGAGCCAGGAAATTGGTCTGCATATTTGCTTGCTCTTTTTGATATCATTCCAAGTGCTCCAATAACAATAGGTAATGTTGTTGCTCTGAGGTGCTACATCCTTCTAATTTCTTTTTGTAAGACCTTATATTTACTCAATTTCTCAAACGGTTTCGGAGATGTAGTTTTATCAGCTGTGGCTGCAATATACATCAAGAAACATGTCTTTTCAACATGATTTTTCACAATATCTGATCGGATCGCCTGAATTTCCCGAACAGTATGAAGTTGGTAACTTCATCATTCTGGACAACTTGTGGTGGTTTGTGTTTGCGGAGAAGGATGTGTGTGCAGTATATTGATTTGTGTGTGTGTACTGATCAGCCCTGTCATGCCTTTTCAAGAATTCTATTGGAGACTACCTACCGAACTTAAGCTTATCGCTGAGCAGAGGGAAAGAAACCAACCGGGATTCCTTAAGTATCGGCGAGTGAGCCGGGAACATCCCAACGCCGAATCTCATCGGCCACATTAGTCGTCGCGAGCTGTTCCGCAAAGGTCGTACACGGTCGATCGTTTTGCCCGGCTAGGTTCGGAGTCCTCTCGATCAGAGCCTTTCAAAGCGGGTGCCAGGCCCATTTGGAGTCGGCGGCGATCGTCGGTGTTCTTCGGCCCGAAAGTCAGCCTCATCCAGAGATTATGTCGTCGATTTGTCTGGATGTTCTCTGCATGCGCAGCACGATGGGCGGCTTTTATGTTTCAAATCATTACACTTGTAATTCCTAGGTGGAAGGTACCAATCCTGACCGCAACAATATACTCCTCGATTTATACACTGGTTGATAAGGCTTTGGTTTATATCAGGATCCCAAGGTCTAATCGGTTATTTGCCATACAGTGTTCTTTTTTTTTTTTTACTCCCATTTGCCCTTAGTGTATGAGATGCTGGTTTGTTTGGCTATATTTTTTTATTGTCTTGTTTCTTCAATTGGGACCGTATTTTCTTCAGGTACTGATTCGTCAAGCTGCATTTTCTGAGGATGTATTATTGCAATTTTCGTCGTTGAGTGCAACTTTTTGGTATTTTCATGCTTCAGGACAAGCTTCAATATCCGTCATTTTCTCGTTAGACACAAAGTCCTATGGTTGAAATTTTCAATGAGAATTAGGACTGTATTAACCACTGACCGTCTTCTTTTCTCAGAAAATATATTCCATATATGTCTACTTTCCGGTGATACGATGGGTTACCATCAGCTTTCGGATTTTAATATCACCTTTGTTGATCAAAGAGATAGACCAGCTTGAATGTGATGACATGCATGGCTAACGTTTTTATGGTCTCGAATTTGTTCTGGCATTCAACTCAGTTTTCAGAATAGCTCTTGCTCTACGACAGCATTCCTTTCTTATATTTTCTCTCATTAGTGAGTGCTTAATTGCATCTTCACATAGACCTAGAAACTTAATAGCTGCCTTCAAATTCAAAATTCTTGTATTTTAATATCTCTATATGGGGTTATGTTGCATGTGTTTGATAGTTTTCCCTTGACAAATAGAGCTTTGGCGCACTTCTCAAGCCAAAATTCCGTTTTGATGTCCTCACTAAATTTCTTATCTTTTGTTTTTATGCAAAGTTTCAAATCATTTATATAGAAAAAAATGACTGATAGCCTTTTCACATTCTTTGTATCCATGATTTGTTTCATGCAAGAGTTTACTAATGAGAAACTACTAAACAGAATAACAAACGCGATAATGAGTCCCCTTGGAAGATTCTACCATTATTATAGGCTTCTTCAGTGTTCATAGTTATAGTATCCGTGTTGAGAATTAATGTCGTTTTCCATAGCGTTATGACATGAAATAAAAAAAAAATTCCTGTTTATTGGTGAAAGTTTGAATGCCTCCAGATATTCCTCGATCCAGCTGTAAAGGGGAGAATAAAAGGCCTTCTTGTAATCTATCCTAGCTAGTGAAAGATATTTTTTCCTGTTGTGGCAATCATCAAGAATCATTTTGCTTATTAACAAGTTCTTTCCTGCATCCAGATGACCCACGTTTACAGCTTTTTTGTTCATCAAGAAAAATATTGACATTAATGAGAAAAGCATACGTTCATTCCATTAGAAAAGATGAAAGAATTTTGTGCATTATTTAAACGCATGTTAAAGGTCTGTAGTTTTAAGGGAGTTTAGTTTCATCATTTTTGGGGAGCAAATTGACCAGTCGTCCCGGGGTCATTGACAGTTCCTTCGTACTTATGTTGCAACAGCAAGTTAGCTTTTTGTGCAGATTTGTAAAAATATTATACCGATACTTTTAGAGTTAATCCTTACCAGCTGGCGATTTGAACTCCAAACGTAAAAGGACATCATTAAAAACGATAAAGCATTTGACGTTCTGGCGCTCTACCGATTCTGACAGTTCATCACTATACGTTAACGGATTATTAGACACTCAAAAATCTCCTCATTTCAGTAATCACACAGGTGCAATCCTAATTATATCCATGCATTTTTCTCTGTTCCTTTGCCACCCACTCCCTGCTTCTCTCTCTCTCTCTCTCTCTCTCTCTCTCTCTCTCTCTCTCTCTCTCTCTCTCACACACACACACAAGCTCTGTCTGTCTGTCTCACCAGCTAACAAGCTCCTCTGCCTTATGTGTATTCATTAATTTTGTTGTTGGCTGCTGAAGCAACACAAAGTCACACTCTGACGTACGAAATGTTAGCTATTGACATCAAATGTCAGAACATCAAGATGACAAGATATTTGTACACACACACACACACACACACACACACACACACACATACACACACATGCATATACAACCCACAACCCCACCCCCCACACACACAAGTAAAGAAACTAAATGAAATTTCGTCGGTTTCGATGATGACTATTCCAATGGTTCAATCAACAGGACTGCCTTCTCATTGAATTTGTGAGCAAGTTGCTTGAATATTTCACGGACACGTGTACCCTCAATATAATTCTCGGGTAACATATACACATGCACGCATATAGATAAAGAGCACGAAGGTAATAAACAACTTAATAAAGTTCTGTTATTAATAATCCATTTATTACATTAGAACTTGTAAAAACAAGAGCAGTAGGATTAGAGATAATTAGTAAATTAATTACTCGGTGTAAATTAATTATTCTGAGACGTCATCCATGAGGAATACAATAAATGATTTAGTATTAACATGATTAATGCAGCGATCGTTTTAAATAATATCAAATTCAAAATAGCCGCGGTAAGAAAAAGACAATATTAGTAAAGTGTGGGAGACAACTCTGATCATGCTTTTGCCTTATTGAATCTCCTCAGTGTATATAATGAAAGCTGTCAGAACCTCCTCTTCGTAACTTGGATACTTAGTCCTTTGTTCCAATGATTTTAGATATATAATTGTAGAGCGAGGGGACAGAAAAGTTGATCCTAAAGTAAACAAAAAAACTACCAGATTTGTAGTTAATAGTTGGGATACTGCCTAAAGGTGTACATATTTTGTCTACTTTTTAATCGCTTTTTGTCTACCTTGCATCAACTAAACCTTTAATGTTTAGTGGAACAAATCGGCCCTAATATTCATTTTTAAAATCTGGTGCTTATAAGTAGCTACAGGGACGTAAACAAACCAACACCAGTTGTTAAACAGGGGTTGGAACAAACACGAAGTCACACTTATACACACACACATGACTGGATTTCTTCCAATTTCCGTCTACGAAATCTACTCACAAAGCTTTGGTTGTCACGGAACTATTTTAGAAGACACTTTTCCATCGTGCCACTGAACCTGGAACCATATGGTAGGGAATCAAACTTCTTATCATACAGCCACGCCTGCGCCTATCGGTCACTTTTATCGAACTGCTAGATTGCGGGTTGGTAAATATACCAACACTGGTTGTCAAGTGGTGAGGGAGACAAACACACACACATACACACACACACACATACATACATACATACATACATGCATACATACATACATACATACATACGATGAGTTTCTTTCAGTTTCCGTCTAACAAATCCACTCACAAGGCTTTGGCCGGCCCGAGGCTATAGTAGAAGACACTTGCTCAAGGTTCACGCAGTGGGATTGATCCCAGAACCATATGGTTGAGAACCAGACTTCTTACCACACAGCCATACCAGCGCCTAGTTGATTTATTTCTCCAGCCATCTGTTACATCGTATGGAGAGAGGAGGAGAGAAGGCTAAAGAGACAATTAGCATAAAGCGTGCAGGATGGGTGCATATACTACGCTTGGTGACAGACAATGAGTAAAAAATCTCTATACCTACATAATTGAAGAGAAAGAATCATAGAAACAGGAGAAGGGGAAGAGAGGATGTGAATGACATAGTAGCTTTTGGAAATTTGCTTAACTTTATATTAAGATAAATATTTTTCTTTTGAAAATTATCATTTATTTCATCACTTGGTACAAGTACCAAGAAAAGGGATAAAAGTTGAATTATTATTATTGTATGTATTCCATATTTTGTGATATCATCTATGGTGGCAAAAGTGTACTCCGAAGTTATTCTCCATAAAACGAATAACACTAAATTTGCGGAATCAACCAACCGAATGATACTTCACAAAATACACAGAAAGGCTGCATTCGTGTTCTTATTAACATAAACATCCCCTCTACTTACAGAACAGAAGTAACAACCTTTTTATAGACTAAGACAATACAAAATCTTTTGGACCAGACGAATACCAGACGATTTGCAGACAATTTATAAAGAAATCATTGAGGCAGTCTCACAATTTCGCTTGTTTGAGCTATATGTGTGTGTGAGAAGAGAGAGAGAGAGAGAGAGAGAGAGAGAGAGAGAGAGAGAGAGAGAGAGAGAGACAGACAGACAGACAGACAGACAGATAGACAGACAGACAGAAGACAGACAGAAGACAGACGGACAGAGAGTCATTAGCTCATGAAATCTAAAAGCCAAATACTTCCCACCTTTCTCATTATCAGAGCTATAGTTTCTGTAGTTCCGAAGATATAAATGTCAGATACACACATGATGTGTGAGTGTGTGTAGAGGGGAGTTGTGTGTGTATGTAAGTAAAACATGTCTATATATATATATATATATATATATATATATATATATATATATATATATATATAAGTGCGTGTGTATTATATATAGATGCATAAGTATATATGTATATGTATATATATATATATATGTATGTATATATATATGTATATATATATATATATATATATATATATATATATATATATATATATATATATATATATATATATATATATATATATATACATACACACACACTACACTGGTGCCATGCTCTTCAGCACCCGAGTTAAGGAAGAAGTTAAATATAGATATTCTGCTAGGTTAAGAAGGAACCTAAATATAGAATAGAGCGAATTCTTTCTAAACGAAATTTGGCAATTTCTTAAAATACTTTACAAATGTAACATGCATACTAAAATTAAGAAGAAATTTAAGACAGTGTTCAGCAAGCTTCATTATATAATAGACTCCACACAAACACTTCCGAAACGAACATCTAAAACTAGCAGGAAAAAGTCATACTATATTTAATCAATAAGTTAACCAAAAGGCTAAATCAACGCTTTTAAAGATCATAAAAACTATTTTGGAAAGCAATATGGTAATCGATACTAAGAAAATCACTTGTCACTGTAGAAGTTCAAACAAGTGACTTAAATCGCCGAAGTTAAAATCTCGAACTGAAGGGTTTGTTTGTTTTGGGTTTTTTTGTTTCTTTTGTTTGTTTGTTTTTCCTTCTCCATTGCCTCACATGATCAAAGTTTGTGATGTGATCAATATTAAAAGCGATTAATTTATATCTTACTATCAGAGGAGAGTGTTAACTGGAGAGTTGCGGTTTCGAATTAGTTATCAGTCATTTAGCATCGTTTGAAGGTAAAATTATATAAGGGTGTCGCTTTTTTTTCGTACATGAAAGCTTTCTTAAGGAAGTAACAATGTAGTCAATTGGTTCCAGATTCGATCCCACTGCGTATCAACCATTGGGTAGAGGATTCAAACACATAATTGAAAGTGACTAATATAGACTCTATATTACTGTAACTAGTATTGAGAGTTTGTCTCGCGACTATAGTTTTACACCTTTCATGTGTCACTGCTCTCGCCAGAAGTTCGCAATGGCGTGAAACTCGTGTAGTGAGATAAACGCTCAATTTCAGTTTCAATATGAAAAGGCATATTTTCCACATAAATTTATTCTTTTTTACTTTAGGCACGAGGCCCGAATTTTAGGGAGAGGGAACCACTCGATTAAATCGATCCAGTATGCAACAGGTACTTAATTTATCGACTCCGAAAGGATGAAAAGCAAAGTCGACCTCGACGGAATTTGAACTCAGAACACAAAGACAGATGAAATACCGCTAAGCATTTTGTCCTGCGTGCTAACGTTTCTGCCACACGACCTCAGACTGAACACAGAGACCTACATCAAGTGCCTGGAGGAGGTAATGCTGCCCTGGCTCATGAGAATGGCTGCTGGAAGACCCTATGTCTGGCAACAGGTCTCTGCACGATGCTACACAAGCAGGAAAACCCAGTCATGGCTGTCAGACAATTTCTGCGATCACATCACCCCTAACATCTGGCTACCTAACTCCCCAGACTGCAGCCCCTTTGATTATTATGTGTGGGGCGCAGTTGACCGAGAGACCAACAAAACTCCTTGTAACACCAAAGGTGAAGGCAAGGATTATGGCAGCATTCACCAACTTAAACAAGGGCATCGTCAAGAAGAGTTGAAGGAGATTCCGAAGTCGTCTCGATGCCGCGGTGGAAACCAATGGCGATTTTATTGAATAAATTTACTCTTTAGTATTTCAAGATATTTTTATGTAATTTTGATAAATTTATCTGTTAAAATGAGATGTCAGTGGTATTTTCATTTTTGCGTAATTTAGACGACAATTTATTCACCGCACCCTGTATATAAAAGATGGAGGTAGAAACATCACAGAAGCAAATATAAGACATTTTAATTTAGGAAGAAATTAATAAAATGATTTTAAAAATGTATATAGAAAATATAAAATATTACCGGTTTCGATGATGAATTCTATCTTATGAAATATTAATAAAAATTTGTAACTTGAAGAAAAAATAGTTTGTGTTTATCTTCTGTTTGGTGAAGTAAATCTTATATATCTATATGTGTGTGTGTATGTGTATGTGTGTGTGTGTGTGTGTGTGTGTGTGCATATATACACATGCATACACATACACACATACATATATACATATATGCTTATATATACATATATATATATGAATATATATATACATACATATATGTATGCATACATATATATACATACATATATATGCATATACACATACATATATATATATATATATATGCATATATATTCATACATACATATATACATATATATATATATATATATACTGCCACATATACACACACACACATACGCACACGCACGCACACACACACACACACACACACACACACACACACACACACACACACATACACACACACGTCCGTATGTGTGTATAATAAGTCATTACTTTATTACTCAAATGCCAGAAGATTGGCAGAATCGTTAGATCGTTGAACAAAATGTCATGTCATACCTGTTATACCACTTAAGTTCTAATTTCGACTCCCCCGAATGTCAACTTGTCTTCTGTCCCTCTGTGGATGTGTTTTTCACTAGATTCTTCTGTTCTGTGGTATGTTACATAGCTTTATCACAGTGGTATATAATGAACGTAGAAAGCTCTAACATAACGCCGATAAGTATTTTGTTAGTGTGGCCGTTTGACCTCATATCAAGGCTCGCCCAAAACATATAAATAGAGGTAGTCTGACCGTGGTAGAGGGTTGAATAGCCGTTGAGTAGCAGTCATGTAACGGTTGAGTAGCGATCATCCGAAGGTGCTAGATAGCAGTAGCTTGAGACATAACACATATGATCAACGACAATCAAACCATAACCATCCCGACATGATCTTCTTTTTTAGACAGTGTTGATCACTTACCAGACAATATAATGAATATAATGTTCTTTGTCTTTTTTGAGACGCGAGTGTTTCTCTAGGAGATACGACGGTTATTTCTACCAGTTAGAGCAACAACGTATAAGTAATCACGTCGTTGTTGCTGCTTAGTCCTAGGTGAAACTGAGCTGAATCTATTGATCAAAAGTGTTCCGACCGTAACCTGCCCGTCTTTTAATATACCGAGGACAGCATTATACAATATATCATACAATAGTATATTAACAATACTATATATACAATCGATACATTATTATATACACAATATATACAGTATTATTTATATACAAAACAAACAATATTTATGTACAATATTTACAATATTATATGTAATACGCATTGATATATGTGTGTGTGTGTGTGTCTATGTATGTATATGTATATGTGTATATATATGTATGTATGTATGTATGTATGTATGTATATATATATATATATATATATATATATAGAGAGAGAGAGAGAGAGAGAGAGAGAGAGAGAGAGAGTTTTAGGGAAAATAACCAAGTTTCAAGAACTCATCGATGAAAATCCACTATCACATATAGAAAAATTAATAATTAAAAGCACAATAAATGAGTATAATATAATAAAAATATAATAAATATAATATAATAAAAATAGTGGATTTTCATCGATGAGTTCTTGAAACTTGGTTATTTTCCCTAAAACTATATATTTTATATATATTTTATCTATAAAGCTCAATTTAATTTTAATTTTTTATAAATTGATTTTAATTGAGTTTTTACCTGTAATTTTGGATTTTGTCCCTAATATTATTATTATTATATATATATATATATATATATATATATATACAATATTACATATACAATATATACATTAATGTATATACAATATTGTTGTACAGTGGGTTCCTCCCACTGGTGTGATTTGTGACTGCTTTTGTACGGTAGTTGCTGTTTTACAATAGTAGCCACAATAGTTACTAGTCATTAGATACCGTTGTGTCTCGTCGTACCGGAATAGTAATACACTAACTTCTGACTTACTCTTGCTGATAGCTCCACAAGATACTGACTAGAGCTGTCGGCTCTCAACTCTTGACCACCGGCAACTGGTCTATTTATAATCGTATCTCCTACCACTTTTTACTGGGAGGGGTATACAGTTTCACTATACAGCATCTCTTTTAATTATTTTATTTAACAATTAATTTCTTTTATTCACCCCGCCTCCTCTTCTTTTTTTATTATACTCAATATCTTTTCTCCTTAGGGTCTACTTTTAGGTGTTCTTCCTTTTCCTTGTACGTGTGGTTTCGACTTCTTGTAACGGTGTTGGAACCCGAAAAATTTTATATAGCCAATCCATCGGTATTTCTACTCTTGTTGATTCCTTTCCTATGACTTTTCCCTTAATCTGATTTCTGCGTCTCCTTTCCATTCTATTTCTACTTCTTACACCATACATCATTGTTCCTATGTATGTTACAATTTTTCCTTCTTCCAAGTATTGCTTGCCATTTTTGTAGATTCTTACATATATCTTATCACCGATTCTAAAGAATGTTGGCATTTCTTTACAAGCACGTATTTTTTCTTCGCTGGTAACAGTTTATCGAATACTGACTTCATCTTTCTGGCAAACATTAATTTTGCTGGTGAACTTCCTTCTGGCGCATTTGGGTTCGGAGTTATCCAGTATACCCTTAAGAATTATTGGATCACGATCTTGTCCGTCGCTTCTTTATTAGTTTTCTTTAAAGCTCTCTTAAAAGTGTCCACAAACCGTTCGGCCCTGCCATTCGATCTTGGGTGATACGGTGCTATAGTTTTATATTCTACCGTGAACATGCTGGAAAATCTTTTAAACTCACAGGCTTTCAACTTCCTTGTCGATGCTTGGTCAGCATACAAAACTTCGCATCAGCGCCTTCATTCTAGAGATACTTGGGTGTCCCACATGGAACTCTTTTAGTATTTACTTCTGTAACGTCTGTGGTATAATCACCCTCTGAGCGTACATTAGTACACCATCACATATAGAGTACACGCTCACATTTTGTCGGTTCTTTGCATCAGACTCTTCTTTTATTTCCTTTTATCGACCACAATTTTCTTTTTGCCTCATTTATAAATTTGTCATTTCTCGCCTTTCTTTTTATTTCTTCCAAGGTTACTGGTAGTTCATGCACGATGTTGCTAAACTCCAAGATTCCGAGTTGGATTCCAGACAGTGACCTGAACAATAACAACAACAACAACAGCAACAACAACAACAACAACAACAACAACAACAACAACAATAATAATAATAATAATAATAATAATAATAATAATAATAATAATAATAATAATAATAATAACATCGAAAAATACTTTAGGAATGAGAACCCAATTTCGAAATTTCCCAAGAGACCTGATGAAGGCTGGATGGTATATCAGCTGAAACGTTGTATTAACAACAAACAAGATGAGGATAAATATCCGTCAAATGTAAATAATCTAAATAATGTAAATAATGTAAACAATTTGTTTTTCTTGTTTGTTCCATTTTTCTAGCATTCTAGTTTTGCAGTGCGATTTTATATGTCCTGTAAACCCGCAGAGAAAATACTTTGCTTTTTGGTACAGACAATCCTTTTTTCCGGTGCATCCCACGACATGCCATACATGGGTCTACATCCCGATATTTTTTTCTGTTTTTTCTGCAACGCTTTATTTGTTTTCCTACATTTTTGCACTGGTCTTATGTGAAAACACTCTTTCCGTTGAATTTCTTCCATGTCATTCCTTAATTTTAACATTATGTCACACTCTTCCGACAGTTTCTGCGATGTCAAATACTGGTTCATTTCCAGTTTTGTTAGAATTTTCATTTGGATTTCTGCATCTCTTTTATCTGTCAATCCTTGCGCAAACATCAAACACTTTGAAAGAGTCTGGAGTAAGCATATCCAGCCTAAATCTCTTAAATTCTTTGTTGACTTTGTGTAAGTAGTGAAGTCTTCATCTTCGCTCTTTTGTTTGTTCAAACATTTCCATCTAGAATTAAACAGTGAGCTCTTTTCACTAAATATTTTGCACAAAATATCAACTGTGTTAGTGAAATTTTGTGTCGGACGCTTTTTTTAAGCAACATAAAGTTACTGTACTTTTCATGCTCTGCTGTCGTTAGTTTTCTTAAAACTAGACGCGTTTTCATTTCGCCCGTCCAATCCTGACATTTTTTTTTTCAAAAATTTGTTCAAATCTTCGAAAGTAAACCTCGAAGATTACTCCGTCTTCAGTGTCATATTTAAATTCGCTTATGGAATTTCCTACATGGTCAGGCGAAAATGTATTCTCTGGTTTGGTTATCAACTTTATTAGTTGTAACATTTGCTGCTTGTTGCTGTCCTCGTTGTTCTTTGTGTTGTTGTTGTTGCAGTTTTTGCAACTCAACTACCCCAGCTAACAAGTCTTCCATATTTTACGATTTTTGTAAGTTGCACAAGATTTTGTTTCTTTTTTGTCGAGTTATTTAATTTTCTACGTGAATCAGTTTAAACTCTTTGTGTGAATGTTTTTCTATTTTTTCACTCCGCGTAAATTTGTTTTTCCTCGTCACCACTGTCGTAAAGTGGGTTCCTCCCACCGGTGTTATGCGTGACTGCCGCTGTACTGTAGTTGCTGTTTTATGCTAGTAGCCACAATAGTTACTAGTTATCGGATACCGTTGTATCTCTTCGTAACGGAAGAGTAATACACTAACTTCTGTCTTACTATCGCTGGTAGCTCCACAAGTCACAGACTAGAACTGTCGACTCTCAGTTCTTCGACTCTAGACCCTCTCTTGACGACCAGCTACTGGTCTATTTATACTGGCATCTCCTACCATTTTTTTACTGGACGGGTTATACTGTTTCACTATACAACAAATATATACATTATCATTTACACAACATATAGATAGATTATCATATATACGATGTATACATTATTATATATATATACGATATGGTATATATACAATGTATACAATGTTAAGTGATACATTCGATATATACAAAATAATATTATATATACAACATATACATTATGTCTGATATATACAATATTACATTTATATTATAAACGTTAATATATTGCAATATTATATATATGATATAAACATTAATATATATATATATATATATATATATATATATATATATACACGATATCTGGACAATAAATACAATATATTCAAAACAAACAATACTATCATATACGCAACCTATAAGATGATAAGCTGGCAGAATCGTTAGCACGCCAGACAAATTGCTTGGTGGCATTTCGCCTCTTCTTTATGTTTTGAGTTCAGATATCGCCGAGGTCGACTTTGCCTGTCATCCTTTTGGGACCGATAAAATAGATATTAGTCGAGCACTGGGTCGATGTAACTCACCCCTACAATTTCAGGCCTTGTGCCAGTAGCAGAAAAGATTGTACATGTACAATATGTACAACAATATTATAGATACAGTATATAAAATATTATTATATACTAGCATACCCGGCGTTGCTCGGGATTTAAAAGGCATAGATTGTATATATGGTACAGTTAAGTTGAAATATGTGATACGGGGAAGTGCAGCATTGACGACAAAACATTTGTGGAGTAAATGAAGGGTTAATTCGACTAAGTGACATGTCATGCGTCTGTTTGGAAAATTCCAGGCCCTAACCTTGTCATGGAAAAGTGGATGGAAGTGGTATGTGGTTTTGAACGAACCAAAAAGCTCTCAGGAAATATCCCCTCCTTTGCAGCTGTCGGGCGCTGCCGCTACCAAGCTGAACAATCAGCAGACATAGGAACTACATCTATGGGATAAATTAAGTCTGTGGGCACGCTCAACAGCACCACATGAGATAAATCTACATGAAAGAAATGACATGGTAAGGAGTGGTGGGTTGGTTGATGCTGTTAATACAGCATTCTTGGCCAGGCGAATACTACGCTGCTCATCGCTTTCAGTAGCTGTACATGCAGCATTTTATGATTATTTTTCGATCAATGGAGGATCGCTTCTTTGGAGACCTTATCTCAAGAAATGTGACGTAATAAACTAAGATGACAATTGTACGCTAATAATGAAGTGTGAACAAAAGAGTAAATAATATCAATATCTTAGCAAATTATAAGAAGAGTTACTTGGCAAAGAGTTACTTGTCAAAGTGTTACCTCCCTTCTCCACAGTAGTTGTACTTATCCCAAGTAAGGGGGTTGTCTAGCCCTAGAGGCCCCATTACTCATTATGCGAAAACTTTTAAGAGTCTAAAACCAACAAGTAATGTATGCTCTCAGTTTGAAGAAAATCAGTTGCAAACTTCTGAATTTACACACAAACACATACACACACAGATTCTGAGTTTTATATATATAGATTAAATATACGATATTTTCACGCTGACTACTTGATAAATTCTTATAAAGATTTTATCCTATATTATATTATAAATAATTAGAATATATTCAGTGCTGAATATTATTCTGTATAAGCACATGTTACTGAGATGCAACCGGATAAATTCTAATCTCTTTCACGGATATATAATGATGAACAGAAGTCATCGTACTATGTTGGGTACATCGTGGTATGTTGATTCTTGTTTATTTTTATGTGTCTCGACCATACGTGTACTGATGAACAAAAGATGCAGCTTACTTCACAGTTTTGCTGTATTGATTGAGAAACCAGTGGTTTGCCGTTAAGTTAAATGTTTTTAGGAGATTAATTTTGAAAGCTGCATTTCCTCGCTTTCGGTAAATATGTTGCTTATTTTTTGGTAGTTTTTGACTTATTTAGTCCCTCTAAACGTGAGGCATTACTATATAGTTAATGCCCTTATATAAATTATATATATTTATGGGAAAAAAACAATGAGTTTTTTTCCTTATGGGGTTTTTCACGCTGACTACTTGATAAATTCTTATAAAGATATTATCCTATATTATATTATATATATATATATATATATATATATATATATATATATATATATATATATATATATATATATATATATATATATATATATATATATTCATATATACCCAAGCCTACTCCCCATTTTTAGGAGGGGCAGCCACAGCAAGACACACACCAGGAATTCCATTCATTTCCCAGCCCAACTTGGTACATAGTCTATCGTCTCTTATTGCCGAACCGCTTTGTTATGGAGATGTAAACAAACAATCACCAGTAGCAAACGGCGGTGGGGACAAACACAGACACGAAGACAGACACACACACACACACACACGGGCGCGCGCACATACACATAATACCAAAAAGTTTTCACTATCGTCTGTTATAAAATAACCCCACAAATAATATTTCCATAATTCTCAATTTTAATATATATTTTGACTAACATAGAGCAGCATCTGTCGCCTCATGTTGGATTATAATAATGGAATAAGCAGATGTGCTTCAAGAGGAAACAGCTGGGATTTGCCCTAACTACATATATAATGTATATAAATATATTAAATTTGAGAATTTGGGGAAAAGAGAAATTCAAATTGATGTTACATTTTCAGTGAACGAAAATTTGTTATTTTATACCAGGTTCTTACGTGAAGTGCTAATGAGGTGATAGCCTGTTTTTTTTTTTTATTTATCCCTTGAAATTTCATAGATATATATTTATATTCATATATATATATACATACATATATATGTATGTATATATGTATGTATGTATGTATTTAGGCGCAGGAGTGGTTGTGTGGTAAGAAGCTTGCTTCCCAATCACATGGTTGTGGGTTCAGTCCCACTGCGGGGCACCTTGGGCAAGTGTCTTCTACTATAGCCTAGGGCCGATCAAAGCCTTGTGAGTAGATTTGGTAGATGGAGACTGAGAGAAGCCCGTCGTATGTATATGTGTGCGTGTGTGTGTGTGTTTGTGTGTGTGTGTTTGTGTGTGTGTGAGTGTGTGTGTGTGTGTGTGTGTGTGTGTGTGTGTGTGTGTTTGTCCCCCACCATCGCTTAACAACCGTTGTTGGTGTGTTTACGTCTCCGTACACTAGCGGTTCGGCAAAAGTGACCGTATAAGTACTAGGCATACAAAAAATAAGTCCTGGAGTCGATTTGTTCGACTAAAGGCGGTGCTCCAGCATGGCCACAATCAAATAACTGAGACAAGTAAAAGCATAAAAGAATATATATATATATATATATATATATATATATATATATATATATATATATATCATATTAGGATAAAAACTTTATAAGAATTTATCAGGTAGTTAGCGTGAAAAAACCTCATAAGGAAAAAAAAATCATCATTTTTTCCATAAATATATATAATTTAATTTAGGCATTATTGTATAGTAATGCCCTTATATAAATTAAATTATATATATATCAGCCTCTTTCTTCCGGCCATTTCTTCATGTTGAACCGTTAAGTCCTACACAGTTTTTGCTCTCTCCCATTTTTTTTTCTTTTCGTTCTCTCTCTGCTTTTTTTCTTTTTTTTTGTTTTTTTTTTGTTTTTCTCAGTCATTTTTGTCGAAGAGCGTAGGCTCGAAACGTCAGACTTTTTTTCCATTCTTCCGAGCATTACTCTAATACACCTGCTTGTTGTTCCTTCACTTGTCTTCGTCTTTTGTTTTCTGTAAATTTGAACTCTGTGTGTGTGTGTGCGTGTGTGTGCGCGCGTGCGTATGTATGTATACATACATACATTCATACATACATGCATACATACATACATACATACATACATACATACATATGCATATATATTTATTCCCACTTAAACGTGGACGTTCTGTTACAACAAACTTTACTGGGGTAGAAACTACGAGAGAAACTCTCATATTGGCTTTTGTAGATAAACAGACGACACTAAGTAGTACCATCTGGCTGATAACTGTTGAAGAATTAGGGACATGTGGCTGTTTTCCGTCCAGTTCCACACTCAGTATACGTGATACGTTTTTTTACCTGTCGTCTGTTTATTTATAACACATTTTTTTTTCATTTATTAAGTAACATAACGCAACGCACCCTGGCTTTTATTAACAGTAAGTTCTATATATCTGTGCGACTATATTTCTAGCCTTCACCCTTTCTCCTTGTTTTCTCTTTCTCGCCCTCTTACTTCTATTTCTAGCCTTTCCACTTTCTCCTTTTTTACTCTCTCTCTCGCCATCTTACTTCTATTTCTAGCCTTTCTCTTTTTTACCCCTTCATCCCTTCGTTTGTTTTCTCTCTGTCGCTCTCTCTCTACCTGTCTCTCCTCTGCCTGCTACTGACATGTGACCCGTGACCAGCCTTTCATTCTTTCTCTCCCTTTTTCACACCGGTTGCGTAGTTGACCGGTCCTAAGTTCTCTGTGTCCCGCTGTCTGCTATTTATTGTTTTCTAATCCTTTAAGATGCCTTCTAAGCGTTATCCACCATTCTTGTCTTTTTGGCCCTGAGGCTATATTATACCCGCTTCTTATTTATTTCGTCTTTGTCCCAGCCACTGCTGCGCCTATATATATATATATATATATATATATATATATATATATATATATATATATATATATATATGTATGTATGTATGTATGTATATGTATATATATATATATATATATATATATATATATATATATATATATATATATAATCATAAATATATAGGGATTGACAGTAACCTGCTACCCGGCAAAATTGTTAATTATTAATTTTATTACTAATTGACGATTCCCTGCCCTGCATATCTATATATATATATATATATATATATATATATATATATATATATGTGTGTGTGTATGTATGTATGTATGTATGTATGTATATATATATATATATATATATATATATATATATATATATATATATATATATATATATATATATATATATATATATATGGAGAGATTTTTTCGCAAAGATTTAAGGTTGAGAAAAGAACTTGTTTAGAAAGTCGAAAGAATTAATGGTGAATGCAAATATGAACTGTAAAAGCAAAAACCTGATATATTGTATCACATGCCCACGATGCAACGAACATTATATTAGGGAAACAAAAACGAAACTAACCAACCGTATAAATGTGCACAGACATCAAATAAAACATCCCGCTCTTAGATGCATACCATGTAACAATCATTTGAACACCTGTGCACTAGGAAAATTTACAATTTACCCTCTTCATAAAATAAATGAAGAGAACGACCTTCTCCTGAAGGCAAAAGAAGAATATTTCATAAGATTTCTGAGTCCGAAACTAAACTGGAAACAGTCAACAACAGTTTTACTGGAAACAACTTCCACTATATTTAATAACACGTGCTTGAAAACGTTAAGAACTGAAAGCGCTTGCAGATCTATAAAAGTAAAAGCCACACGCATTTTGTGAAATCTCTTCCCAAAGGTTAGTGTCTTTCGACTTTCTAAAAAGGTTCTTTTCTCAATCTTAACTAATTGAGAAAAACTCTTCTCTACAAATATTATAACTGTATCAAGGAATTTCCAAAACACTCCAAATGTGTGTGTGTGTGTGTGTGTGTGTGTGTGTGTGTGTGTGTGTGTGTGTGTGTGCGTGTGTGTGTGCGTGTTTATATGTAAATTTATGTATATATTAGAAAACTTAT
Source organism: Octopus bimaculoides (assembly GCF_046866305.1). NCBI lineage: Eukaryota > Metazoa > Mollusca > Cephalopoda > Octopoda > Octopodidae > Octopus > Octopus bimaculoides. The sequence continues at coordinate 36,561,116 of NC_142940.1, forward strand.
TCCCACTTAAATGTGGCTGTTCTGTTAGAACAAACTTTACTGCGGTAGATACCCATGAGAGAAACTCTCTTGGCGCAAAATGCACACTTGCTGATATCGCTTGCAAGGGAGACCATCAGATTACGTGATTACGACCTTCTTTTGTTTCATCAGTGATGGACTCTCGATCGTTTGAGATAACAGAATCTCATCTCACCGCCACTGATTTATCGAAAGTTAGAGCCTAAACAGGCTCTGTTGCCGCGATTAGCCAATGAGCTTGTTAAAAATATATATATACATTACCAACAGAGGCCGTATTAATGCCATGAGGTAATACTTGTTCTCACTTAAACGTGGACGTTCTGTTAGAGCAAAGTTTACTGCGGTAGATACCTTGAAAGGAAATGTCATAGTGAAGTTAGTGTATTACTCTTCCGGTACGAAGAGATACAACGGTATCCGATAACTAGTAACTATTGTGGCTACTAGCGTAAAACAGGAACTACAGTACAACGGCAGTCACACATCACACCAGTGGGAGGAACCCACTTTACAACAGTGGCGACGAGGAAAAACAAATTTACGCGGAGTGAAAAAATAGAAAAACATTCACACGGAGAGTTTAAACTGATTCACGTGGAAAATTAAATAACTCGACAAAAGAGAAACAAAATCTTGTGCAACTTACAAAAATTGTAAAATATGGAAGACTTCTTAGCTGGGGTAGTTGAGTTGCAAAAACTGCAACAACAACTCAAGGAACAATATTATTTTGTGCAAAATGTACTCTTGTTTTAATCTCCAGCGAAGAGATAAATCGCCACCAACTCCAGCGTCGAAACCACCAGGTCATGGGATTTGGACCTTCCATGGTTTCATCCTCGAGGGACAGCTAAATATTACCTCTCGGTATTAAAACTGCCTTTGTCGCTAATGTATAGTATTTAAAAATAAGCATGCATTGTGTATTTGTAGCCTTTCTCTTTTTTCCCCCTTCATCCCGTCGTTTGTTTTCACTCTGTCGCTCTCTCTCTCTACCTCTCTCCTCTCCTGTCCTCTTTCTCCTCTGCATGCTACTGACATGTGACCCGTGACCAGCCTTTCTTTCTTTCTCTCCTTTTTTCACATTATATTTATATATATATATATATATATATATATATATATATATATATATATATATATATATATACACACACACACACACACACACACACACACACACATACATACATACATACATACGTACGTACGTACGTACGTACGTATATATCTTTTATCTCTTATCTTTTACTTCTTTCGGTCATACAACTGCAGTCATGCTGGAGTACCATCTTGAAGGGGACAAATGCAAACATAAACACACACACACACACACACACACACACATATGATTTTGAGATGGGTGGGGTGATGAAACATGAGAAAAGGTTCAACAAAATATTTGCAAATATCCAGCCATGTATTGCAGGGGAAGTAAGTCTTACTAAGTTTTGAGTTGTGTCCCTTAAATTGTGAGTGTCAACATTACAGACGGGAAAGTTAAGCATTAATTCAAAGGTTAGATTTATTGATTGACAACAATAGCATAAGTTGGCAATATTTGATGTAATCAAGTGTTAATTAGATAAGAATCCGTATATAACTCATTCTCTTTTATCAGTCGTTAGATGACTAAAAACAAAAAATGTTAAATAGCAACAAACTATGTATAAATCTTTTGGAGACTGAAGGGAGGTAACTCTGTTCCACGTAAAACGTTCTGCACGATTATTAAATGATTTTGTTATTCACCAATCTTTACATATAAAGAGTTACTTGAATATTTATGTACATTGTACTCTCCAAAGTGTGTGCTTGTGCACCCTCTCACGTTTTGCAACTACTAAAGAAAACGATTTTTTAAGAAAAAGTCGGATTTTTTTTTTAACATTGACGTGTTAGCATCGATGCACACTTACTATGCAAAAAGAAGAAATTTGCAAACACTGGAGAGTTCCTGCGCATGTTGACAGCAAAAAGTTAGTAGCAGCATTGCTTGTGTAGCTGTTAACAATTGAGTGTTAACAATTTGTAACATTAATGGATTTTACGAGATAGTCAATGTAGCTGTGAAATCTTGCATTTATTAATTTCAACACTTTTTATTAATAATTAATTGTTTCTTTCCAGGTAAATGGACATCTAACTGTTCAAAGAAGACTTCAAAAGTAAATAGCAGAGATTTCTCTTGAAAATGCACAAAATTTCGTATTGTGGTGTTATCAAGTACCAGCAGAAAAAGGACATTCATGTTGACATGGTTGCTACATTAGGAGATGACACTCCAGCTTCATCAACAGTGCAGAAGTGGAAAGCTGAATTTAGGAGAGCAACGGAGAATCACTGAAGATGACTCGTGGTTTAGATGAGGAAAACATTGATCGTGTTCACCACTTGCTAACGGATGATGGGCGATAGACCATACACCAAATAGCCAATGCTATATCTTGTGAGAGAGTTGCGAATGTTCTGCACAATGAAGTTGGCATGATAAAGGTTTCTGTTCGGTGGGTGCTGCATCTTCTGACACCTAATCAAAAGTGCACCAGACTGATCATATCACAGGAAAACCTGACATTGTCTGAAGCAGATCCAGTTGGTTTCCTTGAACGCTAAGCTAGGATGAGTGTTTGGTTCATCACTTTGAGCCCGAGATAAAGAGACAATGCAGTGGAAACTCTCCCCACTCTTCTGCTCCAAAGATAGCCATAGTTGTTTCATTTGCAGGGGAGGTGATGGCTTCAGTTTTGGAGGATGCAAAAGGCGTTGTGCATATTGACTAACTTCAAAAGGTCACTTCATTAACAGAGAGTAGTATGCCAACATACTGAGGCAGTTACAAAAGGCTATCAAGACCAAACGCCCAGGAAAACTGACAAAAGATTCTTGTTTCATTAATACAATGCTCTAGCACATAAGTTCTTGGTTTCAACGACTGCTGTGCGTGATTGTGGCTCTGAATCAAGAGAATAAGGAGAGTGGTCAACACTCTCCCTATTCTCCTGATTTGGCCCCATCTTATTATCATCTGTTTTCCAACACACCTGACTGGGAATGGGTATTGTAGTGATGATGACGTCACATCGGCAGCTGATGACTTTTTTGACCAACAGGTTGAAAACCTCGTCACCAATGGAATCTAAGCACTGTAAAACCGACAGAAGTGTGTGAACCACAAAGAGGACTATGCTGAAAAAATAAACCTCATTTGGTCTCATTCCATAAAGGTATCTTAGTCATTTTTATGAACATTTCAGTCGACTTTCTTATTCTTCGTTGAGATCAAAGTAGTCCTTCATATATTCACATTTGCTTTCCATTCTTGCTGAATTCAATAAAATGTTGCTAATTAAGTTACTGTGGTCTTTACTCCTATCAAACCCGGTCGTTTTTTTTGTTTTGTTTTTTTCTTGGAAGTGGAGTTGAAAATCTGCTAGACCAACACCGTTTGTCAAGCGGTTTGAGGGACAATATAAACACGTATTTCTGCACGAGTCACACACACACACATACACAATCCCCGCATAAGTGCATGCATAACTTATTAACTTATTGTCAAATGATATGCTGATACTTCAGCTGTAGGAAACTCAGATGTACCATCTTCAGTACTACTGTGACACCAAATTCCATAACATTTGCTGAATTTACTCTTGCAATGCTGTGATACCATCTCAAGCAAGCACAAATACCTTCATATTGTACGAAATATAATTATGCGTGGGTATTACGATATATTCATGAAGCTGGACCATCTCTTTTATTGGTCGTGGTTTATATTATGGTTTATATATAATTATTTATACTCGGAATGTGGGGGTAGTATTATATATTTTGGTGATGTTGGCCGGTTTTGTTGGATATGTTTAACCTTGAGGAGAAATGTCTTTTTGAGGGGCTACAATCATAACTAAGTGGGATTCAGTAGTTCCATATATCAAGGAGGTGTTATTTTATTGAATCTGGAATATCTTCTTTGTTCTTGATAGTGTTGCCTTTCTGCTTTTCAAACGCGGCGAGCTCTTTCTATGCCCCATTTTCACTACTTTTTCAATTTTGCCTTTGGGTAACAATTTTACCCAAAAACAATGGAAAATTGCCAGTGTTATTCCATAGTTCAAAAAAGAAAATTAACAGCATATTCTCTGTCAATTACCATTTAGTCAGTCTCATAAGGTGTGTTGCCAAATTAGTGGAGTCCTGTATCAGAGAGAGAGACACTCTGGAACTTCTAAAACTCTCATAACCTTATTCAATCCACACAACCTCAATTTATCCCTAATTCCAGCTGCAATTCCCGATTCATTGAATTTCTTGAAGACACTGCCTGAAATTTAAGTCGGCTGCTCATGAGTAAATGTTATCAATCCTGATTTCGCCAAAGCCTTTTATGGTGTCACTTGACTTCTGTCGGCAATGGACATGAAGGCTGTTTATAATAGGTTCAGCGAGTTACTTCCCATAGTTATATATTAAATAGTTGAATGAAGAGGTTTTGAGATACTAGAATGAAGTATCTTTGAAAAGTGTAAAGAAATTAGAAGATCTTCCACAAGATGACTAACATGGAAGTGAAGGACATCACAAAGTATTTGTGTGGCGGATCCCACTTAGCGAAATTGTTATTGCTAAGTCCCCAATGTATGTGAGCTTTCACCAAGTAGCACAACACTTCAAGTCCACTACCAAAATATAGTGTGAGGTACACAGTAATCATCATCATCATCATCACCATCACCATCACCACCAACACCACCACCGTCGTCGTTGCTGTTATTATTATTATTAAGGTAGTGAGCTGGCAGATTCGTTAGCACACCGGGCGGAATGCTTAGCGGTAATTCATCTGCCGTTACGTTCTGAGTTCTAGTTCCACCGACGTCGACTTTGCCTTTCATCCTTTCGGGGTCGATAAAATAAGTAGTTATGAAACACTGGGGTCGATGTAATCAACTGGACTCCTCCCACCAAACTTCAAGCCTTGTGCTTTCAGTAGAAAGGATTATTATTACTATTTTCTATAAGGTCGATGATGGTGATTATATATATATTGTATATATATATATATATATATTGTATATATATATATATATATTGTATATATATATATATATATATATTGCCAGACCAATATAATATACCACCACACTAATGCCTTCACCACTAATTTTGTGTACAAGATTAATATCAGCTAAATATAAACTTCGTTGTATAACCTTCCTCTTTACACTATACGCAATTTGCACTACAAAAAGTTCTCAACAAACCTCGACACCTAGTATACAATGGTGCCGTAGTAACTGCTCTAGTACGACTCCCACACGTCTCAGTGACGTATCCACGCTGTAATGAGTACAACACCACTTTTACTCCTCGGTATGAAAAATAATCCAGAACTGTAACACTTATTTGTTATTTGGTCATAAACTCACCATTACCAATTATCGGACACAGAACGACCTGCTTATCAATATTCGGATAAAAAATATGTGCTGGTTCTAGTAGCAAATCAGAAACTGACCAAGACGCCTGAATCCTGCGCGAGTAGATGTCCATTATATGAAGAAATTACAGCAAATGGAATTTGTTGGAAACATGCTATTAATATCACTATAATAGAACAGGCAGTAACATAATTTAATCCAGCAAATAGCCACAGCATAATCTTGTACATAACTTTGATATCCAAGCAACCGAGCGGAAATACCCTCACTGGAATCAATGACATTATCGAACGA
>NC_142940.1:36571877-36584377 GCF_046866305.1 Octopus bimaculoides
TGTTAGTAGTTTCATGAGGAAGAATTGTTCCAGTCAAGTTCATAGTTTCATTTCAATCCCATGAAAATATTTCCCTTTTTTTTTTTTACATTCAATTTTTTTTTTTTTAATTATTATTATTGTCTTGTTTTGCAAATCTCTTCTGATACAGATAAGTTGCAAGATTTGGATCAATATATTCTTTGCAGTGTTTATAACTCAACATTGCTCTCAGTCTAAGAATTATGATCCTTTCACCATTTTTTAATTCTTTTTTTTATCACATTACAAAAAAAAAAAAAAAGACATGTTATTAACTGAAGTTAATAAAATAGAAATAAAATAAAATTAAAATAATAATAATAATGATAATAATAATGATAATAGTAATAACCCGTGAGGTCAACTTAATTTGATCCAGGTACTAATCTTAGCAATTGCTACTTTTCAGGGTCGGCACACAGGGACACCTAGAAAGAAAAGTAACTTGGTGCTAAAATGGCAAGAAATCACTGCAAATATTGGCAGCTAAGGTGTGTATTCCATTGTATGAAGCTACTGGACTATGCCATTTTGGGGTTTGTTTTCTTTTTTCTTTTACTCATATCAGTCCCAGAATGCAACATCAGTCACATTCATCCGTCTTTAGATCACTGATATGGTAGAGAATTCTTAGATTTGCTAACCTTCAATTATTGTTATCATTAACCCTGCAGTTCACCATGTGAATGTAAGTGCTACATATATTGGTCTATTCGTTTAGGGCCATTTTTTTCCATTCTTTTATTTCAATTTTTTTACATTCTAGAAGATTCTTCACATACTGATCTCTAAGAGTTCTTTAATGCAACAGTATAGTCTATCTTCTGTTTTATTTAAAGAATTAACAATGAAGATCCTTTCTGGCATAGCTTCTTGGTTTACATTTTCTTTTTCTTGCATGCTCTACCCAGTTCATATCAGCTGTGGCATTGTTGGCAACTGGGGGAATAACGATCGAGAACTTCCTTAAAAGAAAGAATGAGATTACTAAGTCCAAATAAATATCCTTGGTCGGGGCCTCGGTGAGTGATCTTGTCTTCACGGAACCCACGGTGAGTGGAATGTGCAAAATCAATCATGCGTACTTCCACTTCAGGATAGTGATCATGCCACACATGTTGCATTCCATAACTGTGTTCTTCTGGCGAACTGTTATCCAGTAGAGAAGTGTGATGATGATGGTGATGATGATGGTGATGATGATGACGACTGCTTGGTGTTTCTGTTAAGCCATCATACATGACCAGTAACGAGCTGGTATAAAATCGGAATGTATCTCGCTTTTCAACCATTTTATACAGCTGCTTTAGCCGCCAAATAATAGGTTCAATTAAATCAAGACGTGCCTCAACACCATTGTGTAAGAACTTGTACAGAGTCTCTTTGAAACCTTCAACATTCAAAGAACGGCCATCATACTTGTCTTGGTACACATACTGCCCTTTATCTACATGGTAAACCTGAAGAAACAGAAAAGAAGGAAAAGTTTTGATTAGCAAAACCAAAACAATATTTATACTGATTTATAACAAGGAACAGGAAATAATAATAATAATAATAATAATAATAATAATAATAATAATAATAATAATAATAATAATAATAATAATAATAATGATAATAATAGTAATAATAATAATAATGATAATAAACACTAGCCATGAACAAGGTAGCACCAATAATCATAAAATATATAAAACATTTCATGAATAAATGGCAGACAGTGCTACAGATCCAAACAAAAGATGGACTCATAAAACCAAAGCCATCTCCATTAGAAGAGGAATATCCCAGGGAGACACACTCTCTCCACTCCTTTTCTGCTTGGCACTGACACCCTTATCTCACATGCTAAACAGAACTGGATGTGGATACAACTGTTACGGCAAAACAATCAGCCACCTCTTATATATGGATGATCTAAAGTTGTATACTACAAATGATAAACAGCTGAAAACATTACTACAGATAGTACATGGTTTTACCAAAGAAATAAACATGAAATTTGGCTTAGAGAAATGTGCCAAAGTAACCTTGAAGAGAGGAATACTAGTTAAGAGTAGCAACATCACACTAGATAAAGCAAATAAAGAGAATTAGACCAAAGTCAGACATACAAATACTTAGGAATCAATGAACTAGATATGATACAATACACACAAATGAAAGAGAAGATAAAAAAGGAATGCTATAGATAAGTTAGGTTAATACCAAAAACAGAGTTCAATGTGAAAAACAAGATAATAGGTATCAATACTCTAGCCATCCCAGTTATAAGTTACAGCTACAATATTCTTAACTGGACTCTAAATGAAATAATGAAAATAGACAGGAAAACAAGAAAATTAATGACAGGATTTAGGATCCACCACCCAAAATCTGACATAGAAAGGCTATATATATATTCTAATTCTGTTGTGAGTCTAAGACTGGAGAAAGATAAACTCATTCAACATGATTTTTTTCTTCAATATGATATATTAAGATGTAAAGATGAAGTTTTCAATGGTACCCAAACAATTCTAAGTCCCACCACCCCTACACCTATGTGATTCATCATCAAGAACGTTACATTGTTATGGAGAAAATATATGAAAGTAATCTTATTTTTTGAACTGTGATTGTGCTGCAGTACTGCCTTGAAAGGTTTAGTCAAACAAATCAACACCAGTGCTAATTTTTAAGTCTGGTATATATTCTATCAGTTTCTTTTGCCAAACTGCTAAGTTGCAGGGATGCAAACAAACCAACAGCTGTCAAGTGATACTGAGGACAAACACAAACACACATAGATACACACACACACACACACAAATATATATGACAGGCTTCCTTCAGTTTCCATCCACCAAATCCACTCACAAGGCTTTGGTCAACCCAGAGCTATAGCAGAAGACACTTGCCCAAGTGTGCCACACAGTGGGGCTGAACCTGAAACCATGTGGTTGGGAAACAAGCTTCTTACCGCACAATCATGCTTGCACCTATGTTAGATTTATTCATTAAATCTACTGCAATGTAAATAAGGCATACTTGGATGTCCAAGAACTAAGTAAATATTAAGTTAAAGAATGGAAAATGGGAAAAAGTAAAAAAAGAATATAAATAATCTCACCTTCATTCCACAGACTCTGACGCCAAGAGAACTTGATGTGCTTTCTTTACACCGTAAAATCTTTTTCTGTTTCTTCTCTTCAGACTGATCATCTCCATGTTGTCGTGGACCCATCTTAAGATCAAGAACACAAGGGTAATGGAACTTGGCAGCAACATTCTCCAACAATATAAATTCTGTAGAGATGTGTTAAGGAACACATTGTGTAATCTTTATGGAGCATATAAAGCCAATTCTTTTACAAACTAGAGGAATAGTTGAAATGTTCAAAGGGTCATAATTTTTTGGTGAACGACCGAGAGAGAGTCTTTATGGATAAAAACATTCAATTTACAGCAAAGTAGATAAATATTCAATTTTATAATTTTATTACTTTATCACAAAAAATCTTGGACATTATGTCAGTTGCTGCTGATTAGCACCCACATGTCAGTCCTGATCATCAAAGTGTTCCAACTATGACCATCCAGTCTATTTGTATAACCAAGACTACATTATTCAATGTGTCCTTCAGACATTATAGGTTCATTTGAAGATGTGGCTGCTGTTTCTAGCAAATCAAAAGACCATAAAACAGCTGCCTCATTTTCTTTCAATCGAACTGAATACTACTACCTCGTTAACGGTGTTTATTTAATATTACACAGACATATGCACCTTTCTAGTAATTCTTCAGCAGGGTCAACATGACACAACATGTAGCAAGACTGGTCCTTTATTGAACTACAGGCACAATCCACTTGACATGCTTATCTATCATTTCTGTTTACTTTAAACTTCACTGACAGATTTGGGTTGATCCAAGACTATGATAAAAGACAACTTGCTTGAAATACTGCATGGTAGGATTGAACTTGGACACTGTGGTTGTGAAGTCAACTTCTTAACCACAGCCATACCCAGACATACATACACATGTGTATGTATGTATGTATGTATGTATGTGTGTATATATATAAATATATATACACACACACACATACAGTATAAATTATATTTAACAGTGGAACTCAAAGCCATAAATAATAGTGTGTAGAATATTGGGTTAAAAAAAATCCCTTGGATGGGAAAAAAAGATGTGGGTTTGAGTCCCATGGGTAGCCTTCAACTTTTCTCCATCCCACCAATTTTTTAATTCGATATTCTACATGGTATAATTTACAGCTTTATCTACTTCGAGTTCCCTTGTTAAATGTAATTTATTATATATATATGTATATAAAGATGTGTTAATGAAACCATTATTATAAGGGTGGAACATTCATCATCATCGTTTAACATTCGTTTTCCATGCTGGCATGGGTTGGACGGTTCGACTGGGGTCTGGGAAGCCAGGAGGCTGCACCAGGCCCCAATCTGATTTGGCAGTGTTTCTACAGCTAGATGCCCTTTCTAACGCCAACCACTCCGAGAGTGTAGTGGGTGCTTTTTACGTGCCACTGGCACAGGGGCCAGAGGAGCTTGGATTGACCACAATCGAATAGTGCTTTTTACGTGCCACAGGCACAGAAGCCAGTCAAAGCGGCACTGGCATCAGCCACGTTCGGATGGTGCTTTTTATGTGCTACCAGCATGAGGATCACAACTACAATTTCCATTTGATTTGATTTTGATGTTAATGTACTTGACTCAATAGGTCTCCTCAAGCATGGCATGTCACCCTATGATCCAAAGTACTTTTGAGTGGGCTGGTTATGAGACACTGGTGTAGGCTACAGCTGTGAACTCACTTTATTTGCCGGGTGTTCTCAGTCACAGCATACCTCCAGAGGTCTCGGTCTTTTGTCATTGCCTCTGTGAGGCCTGTCATTGCCTCTACAGAAATAAAAGACAACACAGAATAAAAGTGCTGTAAATAATAGTTAAGATATATAACAGAACAAAAGGATACTATAACAGTCTGAGTGTCCAGATTTCAATAATTTTGACAACTGCATTTTTGGACACCGTATACTCCATGAAGGATGGAAGTTGTCCTGTCGATGAACATCAAATACATCTTCTTCTTCCTCTTCGTCATCGTCATCGTGCTCATCCTCATCATCATCATCATCATCATCATCGGTATGTACTATCTTCTTATCCGCCCGGGAAGAATTTCGTCGTGCAGCCATATCTAAACTGGAGCTTCGCAACAGATGAATGCTGAAGATAAAAGATTAGGAAAATTATATATACATACATAAATACCTAAATACATGATATATATGTGACTAAATACCAAAATACAAAATTATACATACATACATAAATACCTAATTACATTATATATATGAGACTAAATACCAAAATACATTTAAGTTACACAATCTGTAATTCTTGCTACCCTTTGACCAAGTACTTAACCCTTTTTGATACCACCCTTGGTCTGCTGAAACCAATTCCCTGTTTTAAAGTGATCTAAATTAGAAAAACTTCCAACAAAATTCTATGTTTATTTCTACTCCAAACATCAAATTAATAACAGTTTCAAATTTTGGCACAAGGCCAGCAATTTCGGGGAGGGAGTAAGTCAATGAAATTGACCCCAATGTACCACTGGTACTGACCTCAGAAGGCTGAAAGACAAAGTCAACCTCAGTAGCATTTGAACTCAGATCGTAAAGAAAGACGAAACATTGCTAAGCATTTTGCCCAGCATGCTAACAATTCTGCCAGCTTACTGCCTTCACATTGGATTATTAATGACAATCTTATTTTACCAAATTCTTAATTATCTTTGAAATTAATGAAAATGAATATTTCTGCAGAACTATAAAATTCTATGAAATTATCATGGGGAAGAAAGCTTTCAGGCATAATTCCAAAGGTTTCAATAAAGTAAATCAGGTTACTGCATTCCTAGAAAGAATTTCGTTTAAATAGGCCTTGTACTTTAACGAGTTTATATTGTAAAGTACAATGTTTATATTGTATAATGAGTTAATGAGTTTAAATTGTAAAGTACAATGTACCAAAAGAAATTAAGGTAACAATGTTTTTTTTTGTTTTGTTTTTTTGTGCTCTATTTATCTTTTTATAGTAGTAGTAGGAGTATGATGGTAGTGGTGGTGATGGTGGTAATGTTGGTGATGACGACAAGGAGGAGGAATAACAAGCTTATTTTAAGATACTGGATGTACTTGAAAGGCTAGATTCATCTTGTACAGGTAGTGGCACCTGTAGGAAAATACAAATAGGCAGAGAATTTCAGGGGAAGGAGAAAGGCCCCAGGGGGAGTAAACATCAGCTAGGCTAAGGGCATCTCTCTTTGAGCTGCATCTAAAAGAGACTTTGCTTTTAATGCAGATATGACTGTGTAGATAGGTACCAGCATAACTGTATGGTCAAGTTATTCACTTCTCAACTACATAGTTTGGGGTTCGGCTCCACTGTGCAACACCTTAGTCAAGTATCTTCTACTATAGCTCCAGGCTAACAAAAGCCTTGTGAGTGGATTTGGTAGATAGAAACTGAAACAAGCTAGACTACCAGCTATGGACTATCAGCCCTTTAACTGGTAGTCAAGTACCCTACTAACTCAGCCAACTATACACCCTGAGTATGCTGGCTATTTATAAAACCCACTTTACAAGAATTTGGCTGACAAAGAAAAGATGCAGTTATTCTCAAAATAACTGAAATTTACTATAACTACCTCATTCTGAATTACAGGGGTTAATCTTTATGAAATAAATTTGCCTGAGACCACTCCAGGTTTTATAATACAAACTTCTTGTTTTAAAACCTTACACAAAATGCTATTTTAAATTTATGTTCTAAACACCAGTTTATAATGACAAAGTTATTTTACTGTTTTCTTCATCATTTTCATAATTCATTGAAACAAAGAACACAGTATTTCAATAGGAACATGGTAACAAAAGGATTTCTGGTATATTTCATGTAGACTACAATGAGCTGTGAGATGGATTATCAGAAGTTTCACTTCCATTTTTCATTGACACATCAATGCTTGTATTCTTATTCCCCCTCAAAGCTAATATCTTCTGATATTCATATTTACATTTATTTCAGTTCTTCTGATTAAAGCTGTGCTGTGAATAAACTATATATTGTTTAATTAATGATACACTATCAAAAGCACCAATATTCTCATTAAGCCACCCCTCACCACATCTTTCCAGTAAATCTGTAACAAATACAAAATTAAAATGCACCAGGATAAATTTTTTGAATTTTAAAATTATTTTCTAAGCTTCAAACAATCACCATCACCATTGTTTTAACATCTATTCTTTTTATGCTTGCATGGAATTTGTTGAGGCAGATTTTCTACAGCCAGATGTCTTTCCTGTCACCAATCCCTACTTGTTTCCAAGCAAGGTAATACTTCCCTATGGTTAACCATGTTTTCATGGATGACTGTGATATTATAAAACACTACAGACATGTAAAGTCATGAGTCACCCCTCAAATAAATTATATGAGCTAATTAGCCTTTAGCACACTGTAGGTGCATCATGTTACTGCATGAGTTTTTTCCCTTGTAGTAACAGGGCAGTGGTAGGGGAAACAATTCTAGAGAAACGTCAAATTTAAAACTTGATAACAGTAGCATAGATCAATAAATCTTTAACTGTTTCACTATAAAAATGGAATCAATGGACACTTACCTGAAAGAACCATTTCTGTCTGACTGTTTTTGTTGTTGCTGTCGGATGAGGCTTTGTTTGGATTCTGTCTCGGGATCAGATGGTACCACAGGCGAGCACGGTAAAGTCGAAGAACGATGATGAACAGGCGAGTGTTTCTGAGTCAGGGATTTGGGTGGAATACCTACTAAGGTCACATGAGTATCGTTATCTTCAATTATTTGTACTTGCATAACACCTGTTGAAATAACAATGGAAGAAATATGTTAAAATATTCTTAAAAACATTTGAATTATCAATGTAATCAAAAAGTATAAAAGAAAATTCAATGAGAAACAGAAAAAAAATGTTTCTAGATTTAGTTAACCCCAGAGTATTTTTAGAAAACTATTTTGAAGAAACCAACAAACTGTTCTCAAAATATATCATTGAGGTCATGAAAGTGAATGTCTCTTTTAGCCATTCCATTACATCAAAAATGGGGAACAGAAAGGTTATCTCTAATATCAATGTTATTGGAACCCAAAAGAGAGTTCTTCACAATATATTCTCAGACTTATATAAGAAAAAGCAAAACTAAAAAGATGAAAGAAAAGCCATAGAAAGATATAAAGGCAAGGATATCAAAAAAACGGAAATAGAGGTGAAGGTTACAAAGCAGGGGTGTTTGTGCTGAAATAAGAGATTCTCTGAGATAACACCCATTCAAAGACACATTTAGATTTTCAACAGATTTATTTTTAGCTGTTCTCAATCAACATCTTGTAAACTCTAAGCAAATACCCAAACCAGTGAACTAATGGTGAACCTCATTCCAAGATAACAAGTTGTAGGAATGTCTGGTTCCAGAATGGTTTATTAACACACACCCCCGAAGAACTATTTATTGCTACCGTTCTTTTCAATGGCTGCCCAAATACCTTTGAAACCTACTGTAGACTACATTTTAAGAGGAAAAACAATCTTTTCCTGAAATAAACAAAATTACCTACTTCCAATAACATATGGTGAGTTTACTTAACAGCAAGTTCAAACGCTGTTAATTCATAGAGCGGGGAAAGTAATGGGGTGGGCTACCAAGATATTAAGTATATGGCTGGCTGACTGGTTGGTTACGTGGTTGGTTGGCTGATTAAGCATTTTCCAAGAAATGTTACCTACTAGGTATTCTAAGTAATTCTTTAAAAACTTGGAGACATTCCAGATGTCAAATATAGTGAAGAGATGATGAAATAGGTAGAATGTTGAAACTAATGATACAGAATGTAGGTTATTTGGTAAAACACCTTTAAGCAGGAAGTCAGTTTAGAATAGATATTTGTGAATTCAGAAGACAAAGTAAAGAGAATTTCTCATCGTCATCATTACTACCATAATCATTTTAACATCTACTTTTCCATGCTTGCATGGGTTAGTTTATATTTCATTGAAGCAGAATTTTCTGCAGTCAGATGCTCTTCTTGGTAACAAATCTCACTTGTTTCCAAGCAATATAATAACCCCCCCCCCCAGTCTACTGAACAATGTACAGTCTAGACAGGGTTTCACAGAAAACTGCAAACAAACAGCACTGTTTATATAAGCAGTGTGGCTTTGTTTACAATCATCACAGACATATCAAGACTAATACACACCCAACTATACACATACACACTCGTTTTATCTATATATATATATATATATATATATATATATATAATTCGAATTTACGGAAAACAAAAGACAAAGACAGGTGAAGGAACAACAAGCAGGTGTATTAGTTTAATGCTCAGGAAGAATAGAAAAGTCTTTGATGTTTCAAGCCTATACTCTTTGACAGAAAGGATTGACAGGAAAACAAAAAACAGAGAGAGAATTTCAAAAAAATACGGAGAAAGAAGAAAATGTATAGGGATTAATGGTTCAACATAATGAAATGGATGGAAGACAGAGGCTATATAAAGATTTCACTTCGGTATAGCAATTTTGAAGTATATGTATATAGAACTCAATATACCTATACTTCAAAATAAAGCATTAATTGATAACAGAGCATAATATGAAATTGAATAAATAACAAAGGAAGAGGAATTATGTAATCAACAGTTGTTTTTGCTATAAGATGTAGTGCATCCAGAGCTGAGTGTTTGTGCATCACCTTATAGCAAGATTATTTAGAAAACATTTACTTAAGTTGTATGTAAATGTAATCAACCTCAACGGAATTTGAACTCAGAACATGAAGAGACATCAGTAAATACTACAACTATCTTATCCAGTAATTTATCAATGTACCATCCACTATGACTTAATAATTTTTTCTACTAAAGGCTCAAGGCCTGAAATTTTTGGGGGAAAAGGGGCCAGTTGACAATGCTGACTCCTAATGTTTTGACTGGTATTTACTTTATTGACCCTGAAAGGATAAAAAGCAAAGCTAACCTCAGCGAAATTTGAAATCTGACCCATGGCTTAATATAATACAATCAGATTTAACACCCAAAATTTATGCAATTAAACATCAATACACCCAATACAAAAATTTTGTGTGTGTGTGTGTGTTTATCAAGACCAGATGATATGCACTAGGCAAACTAATTGATCACCTTCAACACTAAAATCTGGAGACATCACATAAATCCCTAAAGCCCGAACCAAATTTCTTCATCAAAAATTACAAAAACTTGGTGATAAAAAACCTAAGTTAGAATAGCTGGGTCTATAATCTAGAGAGAGTCTTCATTTAGAAACTTTAAGCTATAATTTGATGGCATCCATTTGGTATATGTAAATAGTAGGACAGACTTGAGAAGACTGAGTGTGTTATCTGATATGGTCTACTTGATATAGCAGATTGCAGAATTAAAAAGAGTTTAATTAGAAGAATAAGCTAATGATTCTCAAATTGGTAATAACAGTTTCAAATTCTGACACAAAACCAGCAAGTTCAGGGCAAGGGGTCATCAATTACATCAACCCCAGTGCATAATTGGTACTTATTTTATCGACCCCAAAAGGATGAAAGGCAAATCTGACCTCGAGAGAATTTGAACTCAGAATGTAAAGACAGACAAAATGTCACTAAGCATTTTGCCTGGCATGGTGATGATTCTGGCAGCTTACTGCTTTTCTCAAATTAGTAATAATAATGATAATTCTTTCTAATTTTGGCAGAAGGTCAACAATTTTAGGGTAGGAGTAGGTTGATCACATTAACTCCAGTGCTCAACTGGTATTTTATTTTATCTTTCTAGTTCCTATATTATTTAGCTTTCTAGTTCCTACATCTGGACTGCATCTGTCTCTCTCTCCAGTGATTTTTATCTGTTACCAAACTAACAGGTGCTTTTCATCTTTCTGTACAACAATAACAATAGCCTCATTACTGAAATACCCCACCTTCCATTCCAGGAAGATCTCACAGGCTCTAAGAACTACCCTTTTTCTCTCAAATGACAAATAAAGAAAACAGCATTGAGATTACATTGGAATTATATCCAATGGTACTTAGAATGGTGAAACCAAGGAGGTACTGGAAGAGAGCTAAGGAATCATTAACTGAATATGCCAGGTGTGTAACACTGACTGCAAAAGTAAGATGCCATAGGTTTTTTTGTTTTCTTTTTGCATTTGAAGAGTTATACTAATGAGGAAAATCAGGGGACACTATATTTGTAAGAGAATAAGATTGTATTGTAGTAGATGCTTAATAGAAAAACATATAGAAGAATTTGAATGAATTAAAACTATTGTATTTTTCAAGTTTATCCATGAAAGAG
Organism: Octopus bimaculoides; assembly: GCF_046866305.1. Lineage (NCBI taxonomy): Eukaryota > Metazoa > Mollusca > Cephalopoda > Octopoda > Octopodidae > Octopus > Octopus bimaculoides. The sequence goes on from NC_142940.1 coordinate 36,583,367, forward strand.
ATGGTTGAATAAGAATCAGATGACAAATTAAAAACACACCATTAATATTGACAGAAGAAAGATAAAAAAAATAATAAACCTTGAAACTAATCAAACTACGCATGTCAAAAGGTGAACTTAAAAAGATGAAGACAACATTTAGTTACAAAAAAAGGCTGAGTCATGCTAATAAACAATATTCCTACTAAAGACTCATCGATCACTAACCTATTTTAAAACTAAACATTTTTCAAAACAAGCTTTCCTCTGCAGAGAGATATTTTCAAAGTATGATTATTCGAATATTCACATAGGGAAAAGAAAAATGTTAAATGGATTCTATATTATTATCATTAGCACAGTGTGAATGAATGAACATTTCAAAATTGCAAGAGAAATTAGAGAAGAGTCTAATTAAAGCAATCCTGTCAAAAGCAAGGAAACAATCTGCTGGAAAAATGAGGTCAAGGTTTCAGTCAATCAAATTTGTTCTAATTAGGGTAATAATTAACTGATTATTTAAGCAAACAGTAGATTATATATTTATTAATTATAATCTATGCCTGAAAATATTTATGAAAAGAAAAAACAAACAAACAAGGCCCAACAATTAGGCAAGAATAAGCTACATAGGTTAAATAGTAGGTTATAATAGGCAAATAAATAGGGGCTACAATGACCTAATAAATAAGATATAATAAACAAATGAATAGGCTATGATAAACCAATGAGTAAGCTATATAACAGGGCTTATAAATAGGTCGCAACAGGTTCATGAATAGGCTATAAGAGGTTAATAAATAGGCTATAATAATCCAATAAAATAAGATATAAGGCAAATGGATAGGCTATAATAAGTTAATGAATAGACAACAATAACTCAATGAATAGGCTATAATGATGAAAGAAGTTGAGGGTGATTGAAGAATACCGACTCCAGACACACAATAATAATTAATTTGTGTCTTGTATCTCTGGTCATATCATGGTAGTCAATGTTATCAATCAAATTAATTAAACAAAAACTTGCCC